>NW_004797642.1:658037-661876 GCF_000002075.1 Aplysia californica | reverse complement strand
CCCCACCCATCGGTGTAACAAGCACAGTCAACCAATGCCACCCCTCACTGCCATCATGGTAACAATGATTCGAGGAACTCTTTTCTCGGCTGGCGTACGATCAGGGCGGCAGGCATTGGTCAAACTAATTTCACACCCCTGGTTCTGACTACCCAGGAAAGTTTCCGTAGTGGCTTGCTACTCAAGCACTCTCACGGGCAATCATGAGCTTTCACACCTATACTACCCTGACCATCTGCATCGGTCAGGGCTCACATGATGGGGTAACTCATCTACCCCCAAATTGCACCCCTACTCCCCTTCCTCATCTAACGGCATGGCCATGGCGTTAAGTTTAGAGCTGGCGGAACCAAACTTGCGAGTTTTGTTTCAAATCAGGGCTGAGCGGACAAACCATTTTCAGTCTTAGACAGGTGAAACCCCAGAAAGGGAGCGGATTTTTCTTTTTGTTTCTGCGTTGGACAGGTTTTTGTTTTATACAGGTAATTAAAGGGGGAAGCGGGGAGATTCTGTTAAGACAGGTTTCCGTTTTATACAGGTTTTCGTTAAGGCAAGTTCGACTGTACATGTATATATAAATATGTGCTTTCCTCTTTCCTTTTCTTGCTGTTCCTCTCTTTCTGTCCCTTTAGTTTTAATCTTTATATCGTAATGTCACTCATGAACTAACCTAACTCTCAGCCTTCCTCTGTCTCTCCTTATATTATTCTTTTTCCTCTCATCAAAAACATTTTTTAAAATACTGACCTTCATTTTCCTTTCTCCCTGTTTTCTCATATTTTTCTTGTCACTCAAAAAAACTGACTCTCAACCTCCCTCCCCTTCCCTCCCCTCCTTCTTCCCCTTCCCTCTTCCCCTATCTTCCCTCCTCCCCTCTCCTCCGTCCCTCAGAGAGTCTCGCCAGAAACACGTCCAACTCATCAAGGACCGACGTGTGTTTGAGGCCAAGATCTACAACATGGAGGAGACCTGCGAGGGCTTGATGCTGTCTAAGTTTGGCTGCGTAGTCGACCTGGAGAAGATTGAGACGGTCACTGTGAACCGAGCCATCGAGGAGCTGAAGGAGAAGCTGAGGATGACGGAGATTGAATGTTCACAGGAGCTCAGAGCCTATGATGTGAGTTCCGTTTTTGTCAGCCGTATCCAAGTGCCAAAACATTTTTTTCTGAGACCTCACAAAGATACTGAAAATTCACCCATATTAAAGGGGGAGACATGGTCAAACGAACTGTTACTTTTGTTTTTTAGATGGAGTTTCAAAAAGAAACTATTTTTCCCACTCTGCAGGTTACTTTGGTCAATGTTGTGTTTGATACCGGTATATATGATTATATGATTATATGTGAGGCAGCTTGGTCAAATCAAGCGCTCGTCAAAGTAGTCAAAGTGAAGAAACTGGCATTTTTCTGCAGGATTGTGAATTTTTATCGAATTTTCGTTTTTTGGCTCAACACCTTTTATGCCCATTAAAGAACACATTTCTGTGTGGATTTTACTGAAAAACGTTGATCAACTCTTTATCCTCGACAAGCTGTTCCCAGTGGCTCGTGAATGGAACCCCTGTGCCAGTTAGTCGCTTTCAGTGGCTCGAGTGCATTCCCTTATGACGACTTTAACATTATAATACTTTTCAGCAGTTGCCTAAAACAGGTCTCTTTTAATTCGGATTTCATTCATTAGATAAAGAAGTATCAAAATAGGTTCACTTGTTTTGATTTAATGACCAATTTAGTGACCATTTTGTCATTTTTAGATTTAGTACCAAAAACAGGCCTCGGCATAGTGGGTTTACCTCCCTCGGAGATAAAGAGTTAAGGGCTCAAAAAATGTAAATTTTCAGTTTTCACGGACTCTCAAGCTAAGGAAATAACTCATCTTTGGCAGCCGATTTCTCACTAATTTTACTTATGAAACTAGGTAACCCCTACCTCCTTCATTCGCAAATAAATATCTAGACTTTTCTTCAAGATAAAAGCATATATTTTTTTCCATCAAAAGCAAGACAAATGAACAAGTTTTAAGATGAAACCAATAACCCTACATGCCCAAAAATTGACGAGAGCCTGATTCCACTGCGTCATGACACATACGCTACTTCAAAATAAGAATTTATTTCTTGAACTATAGCAGTAGCTTTTATCAGTTTTATTCATGATGTATAGTTCTTCATGGATTTATGAAAGGATCTGATTGATAGAAACCGAGAGGGACAGAGAAAAAAACAGAGAGAAAGGGAGAGAGAGAGAGAGAGAGAGAGAGAGAGAGAGAGAGAGAGAGAGAGAGAGAGAGAGAGAGAGATAATATACGAATGGATGACTGGATGGATGGATACATAAACATAGATTGGTCAAATCAATAAATAAGCATTGAGATTGATGCTCAAGTACAAATTTTGTGAATGTGCTGAATCTTATAAACTGTATCTGAGCCAACCCCACTTTAATTGCCTTAATGTTTTGAAAACTCTCTTCTGCTATATTTAGAGTAGAAATGTTTGTAACAATCTGTTGACTTGTGTTGTTCAGGAGGAGATAATGGAGCGCAAGGACCGCATGACCAACCTGGTGAGAGACAACACGCGGCGGCTCACACAGCTGGCTATGCTGCTCACTGAACAGAACCAGTACACCACCTCCCTGGACAACCGACAACGCAAAGTGGTAAGATGAAATGAGTTGAGATGAGATGGGGTGACAGATAAGGTTGGATGATATTAGATGAGATTAGATGTGCTGAGATGATAGTTGAGATGAGATGGGATGAGATTGGATGAGATGACAGATGAGATGGGATGAGAGAAGATGAACTGAGATGAGATGAGACTGATGAGATATGGGGAGGGGAAATGAGATAAGATGAGATAAAGTGAGATAAGACAAGATGAGATGAGCTATGATAAGATAAGATGAGATAATGACATACACAGCTATAGTATTGCACAAATTCCTGCTCAACAGCGAACATTATGAAGGTACCAGAAACTAAATTTTCGAAGTAGCTGTATGCCAAATTTATCTGTTCCATTTGATAGGCCTATATCCACTGAGCATTTTGGTACCATTCTTTAACCTCTCAGTCAATTTTTAAGAAAATGGTAGTTGTTTAAAATCTGATCAAATTTGTTAAAGTCAGTCACTGGCTGCAACCCCATGTTTGACAGACAATAAAAGAGTACCTAGTGCACTAAACATCTCCACATTAACAGAGTACAATCACTATAACAAATATATGGAGCCTAATTTTTTTCAAGACTGTGAGATCATTACAAATCAGTATTTTATCACATCAAACACGATGATCTGTCGTTATTTTGACAAAAACACCGAGCGTTGACCCGGCCGGCGCCGCATCGGACCCCGCGGCGAGTGAGTCGGCTCTATACTGTAGTGTACCCCGCGTGCGGGGTCATATGCTTTCCGAGTCTCACGGAAGGATTGATGACCAAAAATGCCAAGCTGATTACTTAATTCTAATAGAAAATGAACTGATCTTTTTAAAATTAATATATTGTTTAAGTCGGTATTTTACATACTTTGTGTAAAAAGTGATCTTTAAACATTTTTAGGGTATTTTTAAAAGCTTTCTATTTATACGGTCGAAGTTTTCCATGTCCTTTGCCACCGAGTGTGACTTTAGGCTTCGCCTTGGATTTTTCAGTCACTATGTTCTGCAGGGCTTTTCCTAGCCTTTTCCCTGCGTGGTTGACACACTCGTGCTTTTGAACTGAAGTCCCAGGATACGGGTCCAGGGCATGCAGCTCAGAGATGGTCTTTGCATCACCATCACTGATCATGGAGACGTACCTCAGCTGATGTTTCAAAATTGATCTGCTCCAGATC
>NW_004797642.1:623643-657937 GCF_000002075.1 Aplysia californica | reverse complement strand
CCCAGACTTTGAGGTGTGACCTCGTTTCTGCCAACCGCCATCAAAGGAGACATGAATGTCCTTCACATCACTAGTCTGTTCTTGATATGCCTCCTTCACTTTCTGCACAGATTTCTTCAAAATATCCCTTGAGAATATACTGCACTTGTCGCTTATAGCTGTTGTGTGCACTGCAAAGGTCTTATGGTGCAAAGAAGGCACATTCATAATTTCACTGAAGTTACTCAAGCCAGCATGGCCCATTCCAGTGGCGCATGCAGCAGCAACAGCTCTCCGGTTTACATCAAAGACGGAACCACTTTTCGACGAGGTCATGGTAGAAGACAGCTGGTCACCACAACTCTCACACTTGACGACTAAAGAAATTGCCAAACCACTGTTCCTGTGTTCATTGCTCTCTAGCGAAAGTGACGGTGAGCAGCACGTTGGACACAGAAGACCAGAGAAAAGAGGTTTCAATGTCTCCAGTTCAACAATCGTAGATGGCAGCAAGGTGCTCACTTCTCGATCGGGAGATCCAGAATTGTTGTAGCCCAATTTCCTCTTGGACGCAGAGCACACAACATCATGGTCGATCCCTTGCGTTGACGGTGTGGGTGTTGAAGTTTGCGTGACAGGGTCGATGATTACTGGCTGTGGGGAGTCAGGATTTGGCACAGACGGACCGGGTAACGGTGACGATGGTGATGCCTCAGATTGGGGTGACACACGAGGTTTGCATGACGCGCGACTTTGTCGTGCAGCACGAAGCTGCTGTCGCCTGCTCCGGTACTTCTTCCCGAAGGTGGTGGTTTTATGGGTGTCCTGCTTCAGATTCATATTTCAATCTGTGAAAGTACACAGAAACAGCAAGACATTAATTGAAACTGTACAAGAAAGTTATTTATCATTTTCAAAATAATGCAGCCTTACTCTTTCAAAATCGATAACGTTTTTAAATAAGAACCAAGAGCAAGAGTCTAGACTGAGAATGAGAACATTTTCATGGTGCATATATATATATATATATAATCTAATAATCAACCATCACGCACGCATGCAGCCAAGTTCTGCAGGGGTTTTCAGTGAATTCGAACGCCTCAGCAAAAAAAAAAAAAATTTTTTTAAAAGGAAAGGCAGAAAAACAATCCAGATCGTACTTACCTCTCTCTGCCTTACGACAAATAGTGCTACTGTTAAGTATCTATACTATCTATATAAGGAGTAACGGCAATGTGCTCGCAACCTCTAGATCTAAGATTCTAGATCTAGATCTCTGTCTCGATAATCGATGTGTAATATCCTCCTTCCTTCCAAACCCTCATGTTAGATCTATCAACACAATACCAACGTAATCAATCACATTGGCATTCTCAAACTAACTGCTTATCGTTCTGAAGTCTTCACAAACACAGCAATCGTTTAGATCTACCATCCGAGGAAGCTCCAAATGAATAGATCTTTGCTACACACTACACTTCTGTATTACAAACCGTAAGATTGAACGAGGACGATAGACAGAAGGAGGAGAATCAGGGTGGACTGACCTACTTCGGGTTTGGCGAGCTTATGTCGTCCAGAAACAATTATTTGAAGCAAATATAAGTGAAAAACACAGCCCTTATGATTGTAATTCTATTCACTCACCTGTGCTGACGAATTGATGTATTGAAAATTCAGTGCGATGAGAGAAATGCGTCAAAAGCGTTCACTGTCTGTCTGTAGGCACGCAGCGTAAACAATAACAACAATGGCGGCAGTAGGGGAAGCCCCTTCCGTTGCTACCGGCTGAGCCAATGAGCGTTCGTGAAGTCGTCACATGCTAGGATAATCCAATCACGTTTTGCTACGAGGTCTTCACATAAGCATAAACGGCGGTCTGTGATATTTCTGTACGATACCGAAACTACGGTAATTGAACGGCCGAAATCGCGACCTTTACAACGATACCAAATGTTCCTACGTTGCAGTTGTGTAAAGCAGCATGAGAAAGAGTCAAAGTTTGGTATTTTCTGACTTTTTATTCAAAATTTCCTTCACCCCAACCTCTCTCAAAGGCATTTTTGGGTGATTTTGAGGTGTTTTTATGCAGTGAAGCCTCCAAAATTGGATTCCTGACATATTTTTCTACAAGAATAGTCCAAAACCTGGAAGTCGATATTTTTAACTCCAACTTTGAAAAATCGTGGCTGGTCGATACCGCGGATCCCCTTAAACCAAAGAGTCTGCATAACAAGAGGGGCCACTTCTCTCTTTGAGCCAATTAAAAAAGTGTCCTCAAAATTCGGTGGCGCCCTCTTCGCAAAAGCGCACCTTTAGCGAACAGAGTTATCCTACTTGAGTTAAAAAATCAAAGTGAAACTAGCAAGTTTTTGAATGAATTTCGGAAGAACGCTTTTTAAAAATGGTTACGCTGACAAAAAACCTCTTCCGGAGAAAAGGGTGATTGTTTTCTTCGTTTTATTTTACTTTAGAATGAAAGGCGAGAGGTCATTAAAATTAAAAAAAACTAAAACTCCGTACTGAACGAACCCGAACTGCTGATGAACAGCAGTCGATTTGCGCACGCAAGGAGGTGCTATTCCTTTTCTTCTTTTGGAAAAACGAAAGAGAGCTTCAAAACAGACTGCAGCGCCATCTGAAGCAAAGAGCATACCTCCTGCGGACACTTTTTTGGCTGAGTGGCCCATCCTGTTATTTACTATCTTTGCTTAAACGAAGAAAACATCACCCTTTCCTCCGGAAGAGGTTTTTTGTCAGCGTAACCATTTTAAAAAAACGTTCTTCCGAAATTCATTCAAAAACTTGCTAGTTTCACTTTGTTTTTTTAACTCAAGTAGGATAACTCTGTTCGCTAAAGGTGCGCTTTTGCGAAGAGGGCGCCACCGAATTTTGAGGACACTTTTTTAATTGGCTCAAAGAGAGAAGTGGCCCCTCTTGTTATGTAGACTCTTTGTTCATGTACAGTAAATGACTCCTCTATCTTTCTTGCAGGGGGCAGAGTTCAAAGGTCAGCGGAAGACGGACGTCCGAGAGAAACAGAGATTGATCCAACTGGTCCAACTCCAGGCCCAGGAGATTGATGCCCTCAAGGAGGAGATAATGCTTCTGTCACGCAAGGGAGGTCACATCCTGCCACCTGCACAGCCGCCCCTTCCACAGAGCCCGTCCAACTTCCCCCAGGGGCATTGAATCCAACGCTGATTTGTTGTAACATTATTGTGAACACCTTTGGTGAACCAGCATTCATTTGGGGTTTTTTTTATTTTTCTGTTTTGTCTTAAGCATAATTTTTTTTTTATGTGTGTTTTTTTGTCATTTCATAACAGTAGGCTACTGAAACAAAAACGAGCATGAAACTTTGGCGCTGACAAGAGATAGATCATTCATATGATTTCTGAAATAAAATATTTTTGTCTTGATTTTCATTCCTCATTTATCAGACCACCATTAGAGCATCAAGAAGAGAATATTTCCGTTTGATTCTTTTTATTCACAATTTTTGTGCCGATCAATGTCATTTGAAAATATATGGAAAATGGTTTATGCCTTTCAAAATGGCAATGCACTCTTCACTTTTCTTTATTTTTCTATAGTATTTCTGGGGATGTATGCTCAAAGAAAAGATTTTGTGCTTTATATTCTGCAGATTGTGGTATTTTAATCATGATAAGAAGTCTCATGATAAAACAAAATAGGCTATTTAAACTGTCGTTTAATTGGTATTGGTACACTGTTGTTGTGATGCCTCCGAAAACAAACATTTTTTTTTTAACAGTGAAGACTTCCTACTTAATCATCTGCCCGGCATAAGAACAAGCCGAGTAGGTGGTGAGCCAGTAGAGCTACCCAGACAAGTAGGGCCAGTGGCACTGAGATCCAGCATGATGCCAAAGGAATTATCAGGGCACGCACTTTGTTTCCTGTTAAAAATACAGGTTACTAGCATGTACTACAATACGGAGGTTAACTGTAAAGCTCAGTATAGAATGGAACTATAAGTAAAGAGATAATAGTAAGGTAGGCCTACATTGATACTTGTCTTCTGGGCCTTGTCTGGTTCCTACAAAAAGACTCTTTTGTCTTGCATTGCAGGCATGAGGGGGAAACTCTTTTAGGAGTATATTATATATATAGCAGGTAATGGTAAAAGTTAAATTCCTCCATATATGGAAGTTACTTGACCTAGTATACACATCTGGGGTCTGCTCTCTCTGTGGGGGTCATTTAAATCGCAGCGATGTTATGGGTGACTGAAAGAAGCTTTTGAATGGGGAGTTGTAAATCAGTTTACCGCAGGAAGTTTCAAAGAAAATGAAACAATCTTAATGGCTGACTGGATAGTGGCAAACCCTCTCCCCTGAAAAAATATAATTTAGTGACCTATCATGTCTTAGTCAAGTCTTAGCTAGCGAGTGGTAGGAGAGTGCGACTGGTAGGACCTATCTCTGTACTTTCCCTTCTGTAGTGTCTGTCTGTTGGTCTTACTTTTTCTTAGCACTGTTGTGACCATTATTGCGTTGAAGTGCTTCCCTTTACTCAAAATCTTGGCTAACAAACGAATGGTGTACCTTTTTTTCAGCAAGAAAAAAAGTATTCTGAAATATTTATACATCCGAACACACATGACGTGTTGGCATGTATTTCTGAATGTAACGATTCTCAGAGTCAGTGCTTTGACTTTAAATAAAACATGTTTTTGTTTCTTGGTTTTTAGCATCACCTAATGAGTCTCGGTATTAAATTTAATTTGTGTCATTTCCTTTTTCTGACAGTGGCTTGTACTTGTTTATGTGAAGATCTTTCTTGTCAACGCGGTTCTAGCAGATGGTTGAAATTTATATAAATTAAATGTACTGGTATACACATATGATAATATATGAACTGATAAAATTATGAGTATGCTTTAATAAAACTGAAGATAGTTGACATGTTTGAATTTAATTTTCTTGGTGTTTGTATGTCAAAATTTGTTTTCTCACATGGGTTTTCAAAGCCACTTCTTGAAGTCACATGAAAATGTTGGTAATGTTGGGCTATGGGGGGTTTTGTTTGGTAATAGTTTTACGGAGCTCACAACAACTGCATAAAGTCATAAGACTCTTATTAAGAGCCAACAAGACACATGGTGGTTGCTTTCATGTTAGCTCACACAGTACAACTTGGTTATATTTTATGGTTGAAGTTTTAAAAATTCATGGTTGAAATATATAAATCTTGACTTCAGTGGGATCAATGATGGAGAACAATTTTTGGTCATTTTGTACATTTGAAATATATCTTTTGGGTCCCTCCAAAGTCCGAAAATTCTATAAGGATGTGTCTCGGATCGTGAAGTCATTATCCATCGGATACAAATTAATGTTTGTTTCTTCTCCCTGTAGGAGATATCCATAGTCTGGTTAAAATAATTGTCTTTTACTTTTCTGGAGAAGCCCATATAGTTTTCATGGACCCATTTGGACTTTACTATTTACTTGTTCGCCCCATTACTTCCTCCTTGAATTCTTTCATTATGTTGTGCCATTTGACAAACCCTCAGTTGTCAAACTAATAAGGGTTTAATTAAATAGATGCATTCTTGATGCTATCTAGAATTTGGATTTTTTAAATTCCGTCTGAATGGGAAAAAAAATTACATAGTGAAATAATAGCCATTCCTTTTGGGGCTGATTTCAAAAGTTGGGCATCAATGGAGTTTCATAAAATCATAATCCAGGAGGTATAGATTTAGTTCAAGGAAAGTGACAAGTTTACAACGAAATCCCAGCAACTTTTCTTCACACTGGCAGCTCTGCAACATTATTCACAGAAATATCCGATTGCAAGTGAAAACATACCTTCAAGCTTTTTTTGTACAAATTGATTTTTTGGGGGGGGTCATGAAGATTGCTCCAACACCTGACATGGACGTACACATCGGAAGATTTTATGACATCATTGAGGCAGTGGGCGATGGTCAAACTTTTCTACAGGCCAGGGGCAAGGATGACGGCACTGATGTACAGATGAAAATTAAATCCAACTGGGATCGGCATGGAAATTTGATGGAGACATTTCAACAGAATCGGACTTTGCTTTAGAGCAAGTCCTAACAAAATCCTACGTACTATTTAATCCTTCCCAAAATGTTTTCCCCTAGCTGCCTGCTCAACCCTCCCCAGATGGAGATAAAATAACGGGTAACCTTTGACTATAACCTACATTGCTGTGAAAATGGGGTATCCAACAAAAGCAAAACTTAGCCTTAAAATAATTTTTACATGTATCGAGTAATGAGACTGAGGGGGAAAAAATTAAATGCCAATAAATGTCCTATAATTTTTTAAAAGAAAAAATGAAAGAAAAGGCAATGCTGAAATCAAGAGCACAAAGTTTGTTTTTTTTATTCTGAGAATACTGTACATTAAAACCAGCAACATGGGCTTCGTCAAATTCTTCACACGGGTATTTTCCATCATCATTGACATAACATGAAGAAAACAATACAAATTTATGATCAGTACGAGTATGTCATTTCAAGTAAGAAGATGGGGGAGGTGATGCCAATGAGCCCAGTGGAAGTGTTGTGGATTTGGGTGTGGTCGCATTTGTTTTATTTAGAGTTTAACAGCATTTGCAACACAATAAGGTCATGTTAGTGCTGAAGATTAGAGATGTTACAATAGAGTAACAAATACAAAAATGGAGGACGAGAGATAAAGAAGATAGATATTTGATAGGAAAGAAGGAGCAAAACACACTACAACACCCGCCAACCACTCACTGGTCACATCTGAGCCCCCAGTGTTGTCAGGAGCGTTAAACCTGTACAATCTCACACATTTACTCGCCTTGTAAATACCAAGCTGTGCATTTTTCAAAACCAGCACAATAATACATCATCAAAGATTTAATTCCTTTCACAAAAAAAAACTGTATCAAAACTTGGGTTTTAAAGAAAATAAGTTTGTAGCTTTGATTTGACAAATGCACGCTGGCACTATGGACACTGTTTGAAGTTGAAGTAAGACCTTTATCAATCTTTGAACTTGAGACAAACCTTTTATATGTGGTGGAATCAGGTGTTCGTCAATTAGTGGGCATACGAAGTTATAGGTATCCTAAAAAAGCATGTCTTGCTTTCGGTGCAAAAAATACCCATCTGTCTTGAAAAGAAGTCGATACATTTGCGCTTGAAAAGGTGGAGATTACCTGGTGTCAGAGGTAAAATTAGCGGGAAAATGGCCACCAAAGTTCTGAGACTTCCAAAGCCTGGAGGGTCCTTGGAAATTGCAAATTTACATATTTTTTGGTGCATTTAGTCAACTTTTTTTGGTTGTAAAATCCACACAGAAATGTGTTTTTACATGGTCACAAAAGCTGTTGAGCCCACCAAAAAGAAAATTTGACGACACCATTGCTCAAGGCCATACAAAAACTGGTTTCTTTGTTTTCATAATTTTGACAAACCTGTAATTTCACCAGGATGCCTCACATATGAAAAAACCAAACTCACAGGTAACTAAAGTAGATGAAAGGAGTTTAGTGTACAGTACCCCAGTCAGTCTTCTCTCATACGACAACCACAAGTACTTTTGAAGTACAGGGCATAACAGGAGAGGGTTCCCAAATAGACTAACTGCTAACCTGAAAGAAGTCTATTTGTTTGAATAAAGAGAAGCAAATTGACAAAACAATGGTCATTTTCAGTGCTGGGAAAAAGTAAGACAGACAGACAGACAGACAGACAGACAGACAGACTCGGTAGTGGGAAAGTAGAGAAGTAGGACCTACCAAAGGCGCCCTCCAACTACCCGCCCGCAGGAAGCGAAACTCGAGTACATTTACTGGTACAATTTAATAATTAAGTGAGCACATCTAAGCACTGTGTACAACAAGTGTAACATTTATTAATTTGGTGTGTCACTTTTCCCCTGCTTTTTTCTTGCTAGCACTAGCAGCACACAAAAATATTGTGGTGGCCCCACCCACCAATTTCCTGCTAGCACTAGCAGCACACAAAAATATTGTGGTGGCCCCACCCAGACCTCAGATGTGACCAAGTCCTGAAGGCAAGTACATGTAAACTATGTAGTGTATCATTTTGTGTGTGTGAGAGAGAGAGAGAGAGAGAGAAGGGGGGGAGGGAGAGAGACAGAGAGATAAAATAGAGACAGCAGACTGAGACAGACAGAAGAGAGGGGGTAGGGATAGATGAGGGTAACAGGAAAAGAAACCAAAAAGAAAATATAATCTCTCACACAGTAGGTACTAAAAGAAGAAAGACAATTTGTGGTCTCCGCGCCAAAAAAATGTATATCTAAGAATATTAAAATACAGCTTGAGGATTTAAGACCCCAGGTCTGTAAAGTGCTAGTTGAAGCCCCCACAGGAAGAAAAAATAAGGCATTAATCTTTTATACTCATTGCTGCCTTTATCTTACCATAATAAGACCCCAACATCATTGAAATTAATCGAAGTGAAACAATCAAACGAAAACATACACCTCACAACAACTTGAGAACATCATAGAGATTAAATGTGGTGACTAGAGAAACAGGGCTCGTCTCTAAATTTGGAGGCGTTGCTTTCACAATCTTTTTAGAATTTTAAAGTTTTATGCAGCTAACATTAACACAATAAAGGCCAAAATTTCAGAGGTCTCATAATTTACACACTTCTTCAAAAGGAGAGTAAAAAAGTGCGGAAAAACTCTAATACTAATAAATCAAACAATACCTGTCCTAGTTTAGTTTTAGTAGAGGTTTTACAGGGCTCGAAACTGCATAAGGTCATATGAGCGCCAAGGGGTGCATGTCAACAGAGAAGTCCTTACAGGGAATCAGACTTTCACTGCTCACCTCTCTAGCTTCAACAGCACAAAGTCTTTACCTGTCCTCCCCACCCCAGCAGTCAATACCACAAAACAAAACCCTGGTCAAGCTTCAGGAAAGAGCCATTATTTTAGCGAGTTTCAAAACAAATTTAGTGAGAAAATATATGCCAGGGAAGCAAAAATATATAGAAGCATGGTCTACATACATAACCCTTACAGTACCAGGCTATCTGGCCCATGCAATACCTATTGTAGAGCAGAGCTGCATTTTCTTTTAACGTATTAAAAAATCATTTCTACTTTGCTTTTACTTTTAAGCTCTGAAAGATATAATAATATGTAGAATATTTGTCAGAGACAGTGGGGTAGATTGTTTTTTTTTAAATGTGGCTTCTGTGTCCTAGTAGTGGTGTCTCTCAGTACCACAACCGTAAGGCTATGGGTTTAAATCCCATCAGGGGCCCCGACAGTCTTGTGAAAGGTACTTCAAACAAATTTTCCGCACTTCACCCTGGTGGGAATGGGTGCCCGTCTGTTTGAGTTTGAGCACATGCAATCCAAGCTAGCACTGCACGTTTACCAGGAAGCCGAGAATATTTCCGAGTGTTTAGTTTTAGTAGAGGATTTACGGCACTCGCAACTGCTTAAGGTCATATGAGTGCCAGAAGATAAGAGGTGTTACAAGAGAGTAACAAACATAAACAAGAAGAAGGGGAGATAAGGACGATAGAAGTTCGATAGGAAAGAAGGAGCAGACCACACCAGAACACCCGCCAACCACCCACTTTCTGAGTGTACTAGAGTCTGCTGGGGTAATAAAAGCAGAAAAGCGCCTACAGCATACTATAGAGCATGAATGCACTATATAAATGCAATTGTTATTATATCGTTATTAGAGGCGGCCAGCGCCCTGTGAGGGAAATCTTCGTGACTGGGCCTGGGGGAGGGGACGAGAACTTATGAGGGAAATATACACAACTGGGGGTTGTAATGTAAGGGTTAATAAACAGATAGACTCCAGTTTGTTCTAGTACATTATCTTCTTCTTAACAACCCTGGCATCCACAGGAGAGGGGAAAGGATAGCAGACATTGTGTGGAGGGCACTGAAGCTTGAAGCATTGGAAAAACTTTTCATCTATTGGGGGGAAAAAAAGCTCTTTTGAAAGAGAAGCTAATGCCTTACTGGAGACAGTCTATTCCCCCCCCCCCCCTCACAATACGGGGCTGAGAAGAGACACAGGAGCCTCCTTGTGTGTAAAAGTTTGTCGATTAATAGCAACTCAGAAACCCCTAAAGGCTTCTGTGTAACACTTCATCAACACATTTCAAAGAAAAGTTTCATTTAGTTCAGTTTAATTAAACCCACTTTTTCATGGTCCAGTCAAGCTTTACAAAATGAAACCAACAGACTTGCAGAATTTTGTGAAGGTAGTTTAAAACAAACACCTCTGCAGTCACAGCATCTTAACTGTACAAAGACATGTCATAACATTTCAGAAAAGAATATCATCATTGCATACATTTTACAATCAAATATGATTACTTGAACCAAATATATATTATATGATGCATATAGACCAATTTCCACCCCCTTTCCACAGAAGACAATGGGGTGTGATAACACCCTCTGGACGTCAAACTTTCGAATATACATGACAAAATCTGAGCAATTTGTGTGTGAAAACAGGAGGAGAGGGAGGAGGGAAGGCAGATGAGAAGGAAAGGTTGTGGGTATCAAGCGGTAGCTTTCCGTCAGAGCAATAACATACACATTTTGTTTAGTTTAGTAAAGAGTTTTACGGCACTTGCAACACAATAAGGTCATATAAGTGCCGAAGATTAGAGGTGTTAGAAGAGAGTAACAACAAACGTAAAAAGAAGGAGGAGAGATAAGGACGATAGATGTTTAAGAGGAAAGAAGGAGCAAACCACACCAGAGCACCCGCCAACCACCCACTTGCTGAGTTTGAGTTTTTTTAAAGTAAAGAGAAGCACATCAACACAATAACGGTCACAGCTGGGAAAAAGTCAGACAGACAGAAACATCAGAGGGAGAGAAAGGAAGTTGGACCTACCAGCTGGGGAAAAGTCAGACAGACAGAAACATCAGAGGGAGAGAAAGGAAGTTGGACCTACCAGTGGCGCCCTCCAACCACCCGCACATTTTGTTAAGAGAACAGTGCAGATCAGAACAACAGCAGCACCTGGAACAGGAAGAAGTGGAAGACACACACCCCACTAAGACAGCCAAGCTACCAGAGGTACCGAAGGGAGTTGGTGATGGTGAGTGTCTGCGTGGATAGCATTGAGACACTCCACCCGAAAAAGAAAACTAGCCAGTGAAGAAATAAATCAATTGAACACATTACACTCAGGGGTCAAAAGGTCTGGACCGGAAATCTATCCCCCCACCCTAAGCAAGGGAAGGCAGCTTAACTCCAGTGAATACAGGTATTTTCTACAAACACTTTTAAAATACTACACATATTTCTAAAATTCTGAAAATTTAAAAATTAGAAAGAGAAATGAATGTGGTTTCAGAAAAATATAACTTTATATATACAGACTCTTGGAAAAGTTCCAATTTTACTTTAATCGGGGTGTCCAACCCGTCACTCTCAGCCTCACAGTCGGGCTCCAGATCTCGATTCTACATCTGATAGGTCTGAACCCTCCAGCTACGTTTTCGTTAATATCTGATTCATCCTTTTCTTGTTGTGGATCATATCCAACGCTATTTGCTTGTTCTACCTCAATTTTGTCACTTTTCAACTCACTGAGCCATCTTTGAAGTGTCAGAAAAACAATCACGCTTCAATCGGCTCTTGTACTAGAACTACTAGCCGGAAAAAAATTCGTGTTGGTATCAGACAACAGAAGAAAAAATTTGCAATAACAAAACAAATTAAAATTTCCGCCCCCGAGTATTGTCAAAGCGAAACTTTTTTTCTAAAGGCGCCTGGTCTGACCAAGTAATTCCAGGGACATTAGGATGGAGCGGGTGTAGAAATCTACGGGTCACCTTGGATGAGGTAGGGTGTAGTGTGTTACGGCCAAAGAGCAGATCTCGAGGAAGGACACAGACATAGCTATTTGGTCAGATTGAGCCGAGTAAGAAATATAGAAGGTAAACAGGCAGAAAGTTAAGTAAAGTACTTAATGTAAAAGGACTTTACAGTCGCACCCTCCAGTCTAAGCATACAAAGGCCTGTTTCGCAAATGTCCACAACACAGGACTCAACAGAACACGAAAATGGAATTCAGGAGTAAAATAAACAAACAATAGAATTACTCTGTCACAACAATAAAATATAATATTCATACCAAGGCTATTCAACAGTCCATGTCTCCTACAAAACACAAGAGACAATAAATACCCATTCAATCTCTCACTCATTCTTATCCACATAAAAAAGCACAAACCACAAACATACAAAAAGCAAAGAAAGCTACGCAAAACATGTGAACATACTTAAAGTTAGTGAGATCAAAAGTAACCCTCTCATATCAACATATATGACATTCCAAAGAATTTTTCCCAACAAGAAAAACTACCCGTGGAAATTCTTTCCCAACGATCCACCGAGACAAAGCATCACGTTGTCAGGTTCGATCTAACGAAAGAAAAGAGGGCACAAAATGTTACGAGAGCGAGAGCACAGCAGGGCCTGTTGCTAGTGCTACTTAACATCTCATTGTCTCACGTCTTGTCGCTGCAGCAGTGCAGCACGGCACGGCAGCCGGGTACTCAAACAACACACATGGAAACTTGGACAAAGTGAAAGACTAAAGTAGCTGCAAAGTCTGTCTTTCTGTAACAGATGCATTAAAAACAAACACATATCCACACTTTCTCTGTCCGATACATACACACGCTCACATGAGCTCATACACTGTGGTATGACATTATGTACAGAGAGAGCGATTACAGCTTCTCAAAACTGAAAAACAGACAATAGCTCCAGCTACTCCAAGCTGCGTTAGTGGGATAAAGGGAGAGAACTAAGAGAAGGAAAAAATGTAAACAAAGGACTGAGATGGAATATCACCTACTGGTAGCAACCTCCAACCACGCACCCCCTCCCCCCAACCAGCAAAAAAATAACATACGGTGGTTGATACTGAAGAATAATACCCTTCTCAATACAACACATGACATTATAAAGGAGCTACACTTGAATTCGTCTCCAGACATCTGGAAAGAGTGGAGAAATGTTCTGAAAAGAACATGAATAGATTTCAAATCTCCTATGGACTTGGAACCTTGAACAACTGTTTTGTTTGTTTTAGTAAAGGTTTTCCGGAGCTCGCAACTGCATACGGTCAAGATTTACTCTGCTCACCTCTCTAGCTTCAACAGTACAAAGTCTGCTTCGACTATCAAGGCACCCTGGAAAGCGGGTCACAAGAGTGTGACAAACATACAAAAGAAGTAGAGAAAATTACGACAGTAAGGATTAGGAAAGAAAAAGCAGCAGTTCCCTGTTGCAGTTCAGGCACAGTTATGAGCATGACATTGTTAGATAAGCCCATTTACAATTCTACTGTGCATTAGAACGAGAAATGTCCCCACTTTGGGAATGGTCTAAAAACACTTTAGTCAGCGGCACCGCCCTGGCGGGAAAACACCTATTTGTAGCCCAACGTTACACTTAGGAAAGGAATTGATTCCGATAAATAATTTTTTTAAATGTTAGTTTTTTTTATCTGGGCTAAGCCCCCCCCCCCCATCGTGATCATCATAAATGAGTAAATCTGTTCACGTCTATCCCTATTTATAAGTTAATTGTGACAATCGGTTGTTCTTCTCACACGTGTGAGTGCATGGTTAAGCCTTTCGCAAGAAAAATTGGTACACCCCTTTGAGGCACTACCCCCTGTGGTAATACAGAAAGGAAGGGAAGGGGAAGACAGAAAAAAAGAAGAGCAAAATAAAGCATACACAACATATATCACACACAAGCGTTAGAACAGGCACCCACATACATTACAAGAGTATGGGGAAGGTGCCCCTCCCGCTGGTATGCTATGGATGTATATTATTCGTTATCACCCAGCCTATTGAGGAAGAGTGATCAAGCCTTTGTATGTACAGAAATCTATAAATCTGGTGAAAGATCACGGGATAAGGGCCACTTCGGCCGCCAGAGCAGGGCCGTATAGGAAGGAAACAAAAAACAAAAACATAAAAATAAGAGATGCAATAAGACAATCAGGATTCGCATATAACCTTTTCTATATACATCTCATACACGCACAAAAAAAAGGGAAAAAAAGGAATTCTTCAAGGTAAAAGAAATGTTTCCATCTGGTCAGTTGGCTGACCCATCTACTTTGTTCATTCCACTAGAATTGCGCTGTTTGCATCTTGCTCAGGCAACAAAACATTTTTTGGACCTGATTGTTTTACTGTAATCAGCTCAAGTCAAATAGGGTGGTACAAAAGTCACTTTCTATACAACTATAGCATACGAATCAGAGAAGCTGAAATTGGAAGGGCATTTAAAAGAAGAGGTTCAAAGACTTTCTTGTGACAGTCTAATAGAGATGAATGGGCGAAGTTTTTGCTCCTTGCTTTATTCATTTCAATTTCAAAGCAATTTGAAAAATTAAAAATGAATAATTTGATCATGTGAATAATTGTTCCCCATTTTTTAAAAACTGAATTAAATCATATTTCAAAATAACTGAAACCGTTAGAAATAAAACAGAAATCTGGGGCATAAAATTGCTTCTCTTCTCCTTTTCGTGTCTAATCAAAATCATTATAATCTGAGTTCGGAAACAGAGAAAATCATTTATGCACCACCCTTTACAATACAACTGGGGAAAGAAACTTGGCAAAAACTGGAAACGGCAACCATCATCGCAGAGAAACATCCTTGATGTGGCCAAGCAGGAATGATACATTGTGGGTAATTCGAAGTACATCATTCTTTCATTTGTAGGGGACCCCAAAAAAAAAGTCTTCGCACACATTACTCATTCACCATTTTTTTTTGCCATCAAAAAAAAAAAAAAAAAAAAATATTATATGTACAATATATGGGTATACTTTGAGGCAAAACTCTGGTCTGCCAACTTGCAAACATTGCTGTACATGTCAAGTTTTTCACACATTTTCCTGACATCTATCTCTTGTAAAAAAACCAAAAAAAAACCCTCATGAACTCGCACACCTTGAAAAAATTTGAACTGCATTGCTGGGCCAGAACGATCTATAATTATCATTTGGTAGCTTTGATTCTGTTGACATTACCACCCGACTAGACACAAGGCAAGCTATTTTAAAGGTATACACTTGGTTCCTCCCACAAAAAAAAACGGAAAAAAAAAACGAGAGGAAAACCAAATTCAGGAAGGAAGAGGAAAAGAGTTGTCCATCCAACCCCCCCCCCCCCCCCCCAACTCTGATTCTGACAACAATCGCAACCAGCTTTGCTAAATCAGCCAGCCCATGACAAGGAGAAATTGAATACAGACCCCACCTTACGCACATCAGCAGCTGAGATGCCCGTGCTAACATCAAAGGCAGATTAGTATTCAACCATATTCAAACCAGCATAGCAATTTATCATGAATGCAATCAGACAGGATTTATGTTTCTAATAATTCGCTTTTCACCTCCATTTTAGCAGTTCTCTGAAAAATGAAACCAGTTTCACATGCAACGCAGATAAGATGACATGCTGAAAAGAATCCCAAGGAGTGATGGAGTCATTCCTTTTTTTTGTGAGAAGCAATCTTCCTTAAAAAAAAAAAAAAACAGAAAGAAAAAAACAACAACCCCCGAACTCTCACTGTTTTTTTCAGCAAGTCATTATCCCAGCCCTACACGTGTTACAACAGTTTCTTGTTTCCAGGAACCTAGAATGGCCCACTTATAAATCTTTCTATACCAATATGTACATTACAGGAACATTTTACATGGCTGCCCTGTACACCCAATACACTTCTCCTCCTCGATTAACCTAACTTTTAGCAGTCCAATGCCAATACATTTTGCTAGTCCACAGTTAAGTCAAATATCTGCTCTCCACCGTGCATATCTTTTTTTCTCAATCCGCAGCGTCTGTGCTTCTCTCTCTCAAGTCACTCCCCCTCTACATTCATGTCTCTCGTCTGTCTAAGCATCTCTCTCACTCTCTATCCCTTTTCAATCTCTTCACTTGCTCTCTCCATTTATATATTTGTCATTCAATCTGTGCATTTCTCTCTCTCCCCCTTCACTGCACCATCTTTACAACTGAGTGTCAAATAGTCTGTCTGTGTATACACACACACACACACGCAAACCCCCCCCCCCCCTTCTCCCTCAAGTTCATACAGGCTTGTATAGTCAATCCACTGTCTGCACCACCTGTGTCCGCTGCTCAATGATCCGCGAGGACGCCGTGTGCTGCTCAATGAGGCGTGCTGCAGTGGCTGCTGCCTGCGCGTCAGACTTCATGACGTAGGTCAGGCGTGTTCGTGAGTGGACGTGTGGGGCACGGCGGTCCACCACTGATATCTCTTCGCTTGTGCCCACCAAGCGGCTCAGCTCAGCGGCAGTGTACCCGAGTAGCATCTTCAAGTCGCAGACAAACTTGTACACAAACCGCTTCCCATGAACCTGCACACCAAGAGAAGACAGACACAATCAATTTATTTTTCTCCTAAAAAAACAAACTTTTAACAATAAAAAATTAGGAACCTAGTAACCAGTTAATTCCCCAGGGGAGTTTCCTGAAAACGATTGCACTGTGCAAAAAATCCTTGTCAACATTGAAATTAAACTTTTTCTAGGTAAATTGTTATTAAAAGATCTATAACCCATGAGCTAGATATTTTATTTCATAGGAAACACACAAAAAATCACATTCTGCTATTTCACTGTATATTTGACACCGGAACAATCAGTATGGATACTTTGCGGTGCAAGGGGGGGGACTGAGCACTTATGGACCTGTCTGGTGTGCAATGACATTGTTGCCCAGGACAGGTAATACAGGTAACTGTATAATAGTCAAACTAATTTGAGTGCTATTTTGGGCCCAAATCTGATTTTTGGGTAAAACAGTCAAGGGCACAAGATGGAAAGTCACATGGTTAAAGATAGCACAATCCTTTTACAATCATCTTCAGATCAGTTTATCTAATATTCACAAAATAATAATACTGGGTTGACTGAGAAATTACGAACACATTAACAAAGTGAAAATCACTGATACTCTGATAATCTCTACCCGTTTCAGTCACTTATCAATAGCTATACACCTGAAGGCATTGTTTCAAAGTTTGTATCTTTTATCAAATACTAATTCAAGAATGTCCACCAAACAGGATTCAAATTGTGATTGGAGGGTCCTTTGATGTGGTTTGCTTCTTCTTTTCTAACAAACACCTATCATCCTTATTCTCCTCTTTCTTCTTTTGCATCTCTTACTTTCCATTAACACCTCTAATGTTCAGTACTTTAATAACTGAATTGTGCTGCAAGTGCCATCAATGGGCAACTAAAATGAAAGACTTCAAGTAAAGGTGTCCAAGCCCAAGGCAGGAAGAGAAACATTTTGAACAACACGGTACAGAAAGAACTACAACTTCTAAGGAATGCCAGAGTGGCAGCAGCTATAGACAGCCTGAGTCACTTAAAGCCAATACATGGGTACAACGATGGTTAATTATACAACATAGAGCTGAAGTTTGCAGTTTGTGGTCATAATGGTCACAATTCCAAAGAATCAGATGAGAACAGCGCCAACACAAGAAAAAAAGAAGAGAAAGCAGGGGGAAAGATTGAGTGCACACCAACCACCCTCTTCAAACCGTTTTAAAAAAACAACACAGTATCTAACAGAAATAATAGGGAATTTCAAAAATTAGAAATGCAATATCCGCGTTTCTTTTGTTTGTTTCTCTTCCATTATAAAGAGCATCAGCAATCAGCATTTAAAACTGTCACATATTATTCAAAATCAACAAGGTAACACCATTACTCTTGTGCAAAAGCCTTTCACGAGGAGCTCAGGAATATATCTAGGATAGCATGCCATTAAACATGCAAACCTTTATTAACACTTTGCCTCCTCGTCTCGCCAATTGGCGATGTTTACCACCCAGTTTCTTTGGATTTTTCCAAAAATATGAAGGCAAAGTGAGAGTAAAGAAGCATACTAATACTGATAAAACTGACAAGCAATGAAGACAACATTAAACATGAGGGATGGGGGAAGCAACAAGCAACAAAGAAAAAGAAAGAAAGAAAAAGAGAAGCAGCAAACCAAACTGTATAAAAGCATAAAAAGGCCATAAATTATCGGTTCTTGTTACATGTAGTTGAATTAAAATATGGAAGGGAGAAGAGTGGAAAAAATATACAGACCACAGGAAAGGACCAGCATGCTTGTCTTCATTAATATTTTTGCCCTTTTTTAATTAAAAAAACCCCCAAAAACATGGGGTGATCCTACAGTACCATGCCACTGATTAGAATGCAACATATTCAGACCAGCCCTTTATTTTCACATGATGCACAAAGCTTTGTACTTCACACAAACTGAAGGTGGGTTAAAAAGAATAAAGAAAAGACCACGTAAAAAAAAAAAGCAAAAGAAAACAAATTTTAAGCACTGATTTTATAAAAGGGCGAAGGTAGGGACGAGGTAGAGGGGGAAACATCCATACCGGCTGAGAGGGACAGGCAACAAAATCTAGAAAAAGTAGGGAGTCACTTACATTACGTACCTTGGCAATCATGTCGCCGTCGTAGTAGTACCTTAAGGCCCGCGACAGCTTCTCGTAGTTCATGGTGGGCTTGTTCTTGCGCTGGCCCCACATCTGGGCCACCACCTCGGGGTTGACCAGCTTGAACTCACCCTCCTCCCCTACCCAGGCGATGACTTCGCGGCACATCTTGTCCGTCAGCAACTCCAGCAGGAACTGCCACAGCTGGATCTGTCCGTTGTTACCTGTACACAGCACAAGGAGATCGCTAGAGAGTTTGGGTTTTGTTTTTTAAAAGTTTGTTTTGTTTAAAAGTAAGCATTTTACGGCATTTGCAACACAATTAGGCCATATAACTGCTGAAGGTGGGAGGTGTTACAAGAGAATAACAAACGCAATACAGAAAGGAGAGAAAAGGATGACAGATGTTTGAAAGGAAAGGAGAAGCAAACCACAGCAGAGCACCTGCCAATCTTCCACTTTTAAAACATGTCATAAAAATAATAATAATAATTACATTTATACAGTGCATATCCATGCTCTATTTACATTACAACTATTTCCACCCCAACAAACCCTAAAACACTCAGAAACATTTCCAGTTTTCCTGATATGCATACAGTGCAAACAACCAATTGAGCACTCAAAACACTATCCAACTGAAAAGATCTTTCTCCCTTATAGCCAGGTACCCATTCCCACCTGAATAAAGTGAAGAAAATTTGAGTCAAGTGCCTTTTTCAAGAACACAACATTGGGACCCGCAACCTCATGACTACTAATCTTGTTGCCTAACCACTAGACTAACAACACCATTTAAGTACCTGCACTAAATGAGGGTTGTTGAGCCCAAACTTAAACTAAAGCACCATAGGCCCCTCTGTGAAGTTAACATTTTTTTTTTTAAGCCTTAAAATTATAAACAAATATCATCAACACTTTATACACAGAACAAATTTTGCAGCAACAAGAAAACAAACAACACTCAAACATCGCAAATGATTATTTCACAAAAGTATTACAAACTGTGCAGGGACTTGTACAGTCGGCTTTTACCTGTACCTTTCTTTAACTGTTTTTATCCTCACGGTACCCCCACGGACTCTGTACCCGTCCTGGGGCTGCCGCGCCATATGAGTTGGAATTCAGAGTGCATATTTCAAAGTGCTGTATTTCTTACTTTTACTCTTAGGTTTTAAGGAAATTTGGCAGTTATGTTAGAAATAGAATGTAGTTTTGGTAAAAGCATGTGGTGAGGAATTACACCAATTGCACCATGTAGATTTTGAAGTGTATTCCACCCTCCAACTTGACCCTGATTGCTGCACCCATGACATCCCATTGGATTTTATAGATTTAGCCCTACCCATTGATACAGCACAAATTCCAGCACTGACCCCTTCACCATGATCTGAATCGCTATTGCATGAGTCTAAGTCCTGTTCGTTATCATCCACAACGGAAATTACGGCACTTGATTCAGAGTCACTTTCATTAAATTAGTATAATTCTCCATCACAACCCACCGTCACTTCAAGAAGTACTTTGTCGGTCGTGAACGTGCATGTTCAAGACATCATTCAAGCTTCTACACCCATCAAAAACAAAGAAACTGCTGTTGATTGGGAAATTTAAATATTCAGACAGCTAGCATCGCCGTATTTGAGTATTTGAGTAATTACAAGCAGAACTAGCTTTTTTAACATGACCATATAGCTGTTCCGAGTTAACTCTTAGCCCGGACTGGTCCTCGTTACGAGTATACACGTAGCCCGGATAAAAAGAGTTAAAGGCAAGAACTTGTTCAGCTGGCTTACAGCTGTATCTTTCTCCAAATACAAGAACGTTAACAGTTGGCTTTACCTGTATCTTTTTCCAAATACAGGAACTTTTACTATTGGCTTTACCTGTATCTGTCTCCAAATACAAGAACTTATACAGTTGGCTTTATGAGTATCTTTTTTTTAAATGAAGGAACTTATACAGTTGGCTTTAAAATTTTAAATGCAGAAACTTAGACAGTTGTTCTTTAACATGTAGCTATCTTTCTTTGACTTAAAAAATTAACAGATTTAGATGATAACCACAATAGCAACATTGTTGTGGAGATATCCTAGAAGACCCATAAATCTCACCTGTCCTGTTTCCAGGAGACATTCTCTCCTCTCCCGTGATCCGCGGCGAGCGAGGCCGGTGCTTGCCCACAGACCGCACTCTCCCTGAGAACATACATCACAGTTCTAGAAAATTTTAAGGCACTTGCAACACAATTAGGTCATATAAAAGCCTAATACTAAAGGTGTTACAAGAGAGTAATATACACATAAAAAGACAGTTTTCCCTTCATCACATGACCAGAGGGCAATCAACAAAACTCCAATAGGCCAACAGGAGGTGCAACCCCTCAAATAAGCATTCAACACATACGAAAATCAAACTCAATTATGCTGGGGCCATATTGATTTATACTTTGAGGTTATGTCTTGTCTGTCTTCTTTTTTCCTATAGTCAAGGACGATTGAGTATTCCTTGAATGAAATAAATCTATCTGGACCCAGTAAGACTGACATTAACCACTTCACTGCCCCGGCCCATTGATCAGCGGGCCAAGAAGTGCTTCCCTGTGCCATGTGCCCGCTGATTCGACGGGCCTATGATGAAGACATTTTAGTGTAATTTTCCACCTTTTAAAGGGACAAAACTGTGTTGCGCCTGACTAATCCTCATTGATAATACAGTAGTCTCCCGTGAATCTGAGCGTCATTTTCATTGTTTTGAAGAAGTGAAGTGTTGACGTTCTGAGTTGTGTTTTTGGGGGTGTTTTTTTTTGCTTTTCGCAATGGCATCCAACAGACCAGTCTATCGACCTTTCTTTTTAGCTGCAGAAGTTCTACACGAAAATATGAAAGACTGTAACAGTGATGATAATGATTTCAATTGAGTTTCAGAGTTAGGGGCTCTATGTGACGCTTGTAATAATTGGAGCAATTTTCCCCAGCACAGCTATGTAGCTCATAGCCGGCAGTGAAGGGGTTAAAACATGAAACATCTCAGTTCCTTTCTTAAAGACACCACATCGGACCAAGCTGCTGAGCCTCAAACCTCTGAACCTGCAACATCACGATTATGAATCCAGTAGCCTAAACCACTAGCCCATACGTGCCAATGTTGCCTGGGCCAAAATCTGTAGTTGACACAAATTTTTGTCCAAAAATCTGAAGTTGACCTAAAAAATCTGAGGTAGGCTGTATTACCACTTGCCGCATACTTAATTGGGGACTCTTATTAATATTTTGACCCACACATACATGAGTGTGTTTGCGACTTCAAACAAATGTAGAAAATGACAAAGAGCAAAAAACAAAAATTGCAATTACGATGAAAAATTAAATTTTTATCTGACTTTAATGAAAGAAGAGTAAATTCTAAGAACTGTGGTTTTTTAATTTTTTAAATCCATTCATAAATAAAAAAGTTATTGGGATCTTTTGTTTCAAAATTTGGGGGGACTTTCATATAGGAATATATTGCCAAAAAGTGGGTCCATTCTTGATGTATTTTGAGGAAAAACTGTTTATAAGACAGTAATGAGTTGGAAGTATACGAAAGAAACTTGGCATCTTCGTGTGATTTTTAGTGCAGAATCTAGTTCTGCTATCACTTTTTCGAAATCTATCTTTGGATCTTTAAGACTAATATGAAATGTGCATAAAAACATGTTGAATTGCGCAACATCGCTTGAACTATGGCCGATCACCCCTCTACCCCTTAGCAAAGCAGTATTGGGAAAACCCGCAATGACGCCATTGGTTATCTGTTTAGTTTTAGCAGTTTTAACATTGTTTTACTGTAAAACTCTCTGGTTTTGGGCAGTCAATCACATGCCGCCTAGCAATCACGCCCCTCTTGCATACCGGCAACTCGTGTGTTGGGTCCGTGATCTAGTTTCCAGCTCCAGTGTTTTATCAATGGACGGGTGGTAATTTTAAATTGGTACATAAAGTATAGGCCTACTACACACAAAGATCTGAAATTTTACAGCAATAAAGAATACATGTGGGACGCTTGTCGGTGGCTTATCTCTCAAAATCGGTGGATCGGCAGTTTGACCAAAAAGTCGGTATTATACTGATTTTTTCTGTAGGGTAGGCAGGTATGCTAGCCACCTAGTGGGGTTCAATGTTGTTCCTCCTCCTTTTCTAATACAGTTCCTCAGACTACTGTACAGACAGGGGACCAGGGTGCTTAGTCTATATAATGTTTTTTAGTCTAGTAAGAGTTTTACATAATTTGTAACACAAAAAGGGCTCATAAGAGCTGAATATTAAGGGTGAAACCACTAGAGATTAACAAACAAATACAAGAAGGAGAGATAAAGACAACAGATATGTTGGCAAGGAAAGAAGGAGCAAACGACATCAGAGCCCCCACCAACCACCCACATCCACATAATGACCTTCATCACGCCAAGCAAAGCGTAAAAAATTCAAATAAAACCATAACAGCAGCCAATCAACACTTACCGTATTTGCCTTCAGCGTCTGATGTGGACACGGTGATGGTAGTAATGGCGTGGGGCGTTGGCTGCTGCATCACAGCTGGAGGAGGACAAACAGACACATTGCAGTTTCCTTGTTTGTTTTAATAGAGGTTATATAGCGCTCGCAACTGCGTAAGGTCATATGAGCGCCAAGGGGTGTATATCAACAGAGAGGTCCTTACAGGGAATCAGGCTTACTCTGCTCACCTTGCTAGCTTCAACAGCACAAAGTCTGCTTCGACTATCAAGGAACCACGGAAATAGCGGGTCACAAGAATGACAAACACACAAAAGAAGTAGAGGAAAAATTATGCTAGTAAAGAATAGGAAAGAAAAAGCAGCAGTTCCCTCCTGTTGCAGTTCAGGCACAGTTATGAGCTTGACATTATGAATGAGAATCAGCACATTTACAATTACAATTCTACTGTGCATAAAAACATGGTTAATGTCCCCCCTTCGGGAATGGCCTAACGGCACTTCAGTCAGCAGTACTGCCCCGGGGAGTACGCAGTCTCCCATTCAGCTTTGCTCAAGTGACACACTTTGAACACGCATACTTGTAACAATAATTATAATAAAAACAATAGTAATAATAATAAACATATTTATAAAAGTAAATATAATAACAATAATGGTAAGAGTTTGTCCTCCAATGTCTGACAAGTGACTAATGCATCAGCAGAGAAGAATATTTCTTATTCTGACATAGATAAAATATAAAATTAAAGAGGATTTGTGGCTTCTGCTATGGCCAATTAGAACCAAATGTGGTCGAGAAGAGTTTGCCAGATTTTAAGCAATTAAAAGGTTCATTTCCACTCGTGGGTGTGCATGGCTTGCAGGTTACTCTCTTGGCTTTAGTATTTGCATCATTAACTATATGACAGTCAGTAAAATAGCATCATTACAATGAGGTAACCCTACACAGCTTAGGTGCACAGGTCCTGTAGGCTCTGTGGTAAAAATAATTCCTTGAGAGACCTTCTTTCCATCAAGGTAACCCTGAGCATTCTTCAAAAATAACCAGCCATACATTGTTTGAATGACTCATTTGGTCTTAGTTTATAAATAAATATAAAAGAGCTACTCACCCACAAACTTGCACTTGCGCAGCAGCTCCAAGTGTGTCCAGAAGATGTCACCGGGGTCATTGGGGATGTGCTGCACAAACTCTGGGTGCGTCATGGCACAGAGCTGTTCCCCGTTCAGGTTGAAAGCTTCAATATTGACATTCAGCAGACGAAACTCCTTCACTGCCCACTGGATCCAGTGCTTGACGTGCAGTTCACTCCACTGGGCTGGGTCTGATAAAAGCAAATAATTCTTCTTTCAAAGAAATTGTTATCTCATAAAAGGCCATGAAGCCCACAAGAATTCCTACCCCGATCATTAAGTCATCTATCCATGCAAAGTCTACGGGTAGGGGGAGGAGTTGAAAACAATTCAGTAAGTAAAATCAAGCAGCATCAGTGAAGCAGCTTTTGAGTGTTTTCTGGCATGACACATTTACTTCAACATTGCACAATGAACTCCCAACACAAATAAACAAATTGTCTTCTGTAAAAAAATAGCAACAACAAACCCCGTCTTTCAACACGCATAATAAGCGAGTCCTGCCCCCCCCCCTTTCATCTTAAAATAATCAGTCTTCTGAGTAGTACAAAAATTAACTATTCATGAGGCAACTATTTCCATTTCCATAAATCATGCCTCCCTGCCCTTTTCGGCACATATTCAATATGAAAACAACATAACTAATTTCTCAATGCTAAACTTACCAAACGGAATTTTTAATCTTTCTTGGTCTCGTCGAAAGTTCTGGTCAACAATCCAACGTGTTACATTTTCCGATTCTTCAGGCAAGGGAATGACAACCTTGGCATTCTGACTTTGAGAGGCACTGTTGGACTGCAGAGCCTGCTCCGCGGCTGGAACGAAGGACACAAATTTGAGTTGATTGATAGAAATGAAAAGACAAAGTTTTCAGCTGTAAAGGGTTTGGAAATTAAAAAAACAAACATATTTTTTTTTCTCCCTGCATGCACATTATCAATTATTCGTCAGTTAAGGACAGTGAAAATTGGTCCACCCATATAGGTAGTAACTGAAGTAACAACTTACATAGTTCTATACTTTGTGCTGACATTCTTAAGATCTTTACCCCAATCATAATCAAAATGTTTAAACGAACACACCTCTAATTTTCTAAACAAAATAAGATAAAATTTATAGTCCGGACTTCCATTTTCACTTTCCAGACACCAAACAAAGAGACCATGCATTTTACAGAAAGGAATGAACAGGAAACTGAACATACGGAGCACATATACTGAAATATCGAAGAAGAACAAGGTCATCCAGTGAAATTCACAGGTCTTAGAAATAACACTAATTTCATCAAGATTCAAGCATTTTTAGACAGTTCCTGTTATTTTTCATGCCCCTACAAAACCAATATCCAAAGACCCTCAAAAATTGTCCTGGAGTCAAGACAAATCAAGAGTAACTCTATTTTATACATACACTATAACTTTTAAACCTAAGTCTCCCTGCCAATAAAGCAGAAGGAAATAAGGCCTGAGAAACCAAATGGCTACTACTTATAACATTTCTCCTCCACCAAATGACAATTACTTACAATATTTCTCCTCCACCTCATCCTCTGCTGTCTTCAGGATATCCAGAATGTTGATCTTTGGCTTCACCCCAGGCTGTGATTTGACCTCAAGGTTGATCTGCACCATGCCCTCTCCTTGCACACACTGGTCAACAAGGCTTTTCCCACTGTCCAACTAAAATGAATGGATGGAGAAAACAATACCTCTGCTTGAGTCAAATTTATTTAAATTTAGTCTCACTTACTTCAACTCATTCCACTTTCATTTGCTTAAGCTTAAAGACCAATGAGAAAAATCGCTACCCTAGAATTACAAAGTTCTATCTGCACAGTAACTTGTTTTGAGAAATTATACGTTAAACATTTTGAGTTTCACATGTCGAGTATTTTCGAATGCAATTCTTTGAATGTCTTAATAACGACTCCGAATAGTCTTACAATTTTGATAGAGCAGGTAGAAAATTTGGTTTCTGACTTCATTATCATTCTAAAGTAGCTACATGTCATTTTCTGAGAAGAGAAAGCCTAGTCTCAGAGCTGCGGAATGAAATATCAAGCATAAGAAAAGACACGAGGTGACAAACCAAAGTAAAATACAAGTACGCTTAAGAACATTATTACATAAATGTAAATTTACCAGTGCAGTGCCTCTCACTGGCAGCATTTAACAAGCTCACAAAACCCTGTCTTGGGCATGAATGATATTAGGAAAAAAAAAGCCAAGACAAAATTTCAAGATGAAATCTAGAACATACATTCAGTACGTTATTCTCTGTGAGCACTGTATACTCACCTCAATGGAATCCTGCAGATAGAACTGGTGTTCAGCTAAAGAGCACTGCAGCCGAATCTCCAACAGGCGTTTCAATGTGGACAAAGGCTCAGCAATGTCCATATGCTGGATGATGAGGTTCTGGTACTGGGGCGGGGGCTGCTGGGGTTGGATAATCTCCTCCTCATAAACGATTCTGGACAAAGATGCAAACAATACAATTGTTTACAAATATTTCTCAATCTAACATAACAGACGTCATATACAATTATTCGCACTCACACAAAGAGTACAGAAGTCAACCGACTGTCTACACACACAAATAAAACTGAAATCTGAAATTCTGTTAAAAACAAACTATAGTACTTAAAATAAATTTCTCAAGGACTAGTATGTGCTCTTTTAAACAATAAAACACAAAAATAATAATAACATTTAATACCATCAATTATTGAAAACAAGGCTTATTTTTATCTTAATAGTGTACCGTACTACAAAAACAGTGGAACATAGTGCACAATGATTTTTTCTTCCCAAAACAGAAGGGATACAAGAAAGGTAGTAAGGAAATTGAGAATAAATGAAAGGCTTAACTTTCATTGTCTAGCAATACCAGTTAAGCACAACAGGATGTATACCTCATCCCCCTGTACCCTATATGCTATCTAACTAGGGAGGGACATGGTCACATATTTACATAGATGGCAAATCCCTGATAGCTGCCTAAAAGATCTGCTTGCAAGTTCAAAAACAAACCCTGACTTTTATAATAAATCAAAGGACAGTCCTTTAGGGCTGCTTTGAGCTTCTCTTCCTCTTTTTTTCTCAGAAAAGACAGACAAGCCAGGGACTGATACAATCAATGGGAACAAATGAGTTGGATGGGGAGAAAATTGTCAAGGAATCATTCGAGCGTTCAGCCAGAAGAGAAACAAGACTATAAACCAGCACTCTACCTTTCACCGTAAACTTATAAAGCAAAACAATCTCTCTCACCCATCATCCAAACAAACTTCCTCTTCCGTCCTCTGTCGTTTGATGTCCTGCATTGGAATCTCTGTGACTATTTCTGTAATAACCTCGGTCTCTGACGGGTCGACAGCCTCTGCCACCACCTCCATCAAGGCCGGTGATGCTGCTCGTTTCATCCTGCATTAAAAAAAGAAAAAGAAAAGCGCACTTTTATTCCAGGCCTATTACAGCATCAGGCATAAAAAAGCAAATCAAAAGTTAACTGACCCCTCTCCACCTTTGAGGATCTTGATTTTGACGCCGACCTTGCTGCGCACTCCTCCCATTCCAACCAGCACATGCAGGAAAAAACAGACTCCACAAATATGGACGCTCGAATGGATAAAGAATAAGCCAGAAGAAGACAGAAGTGATGACACTGAATGTAGGCTCCCCAATGCTGATTAGGGTGAACAACGCAGACCTGCCTAAAACAGACAAATTTACCTATCTGAGCAGCATAATTAAAACTGACGGCGGCACAAAGGAGGACATCATGAACAGACTCGGCAAGGCAAGATCTGTTCATTAAGCATGATCAACATCTGAAAGTCAGGACAGTTCAGTATGCAGACCAAGTTAAAGTTGTATAACAGCTGTGTACTATCCACACTCCTATATGGAGCTGAATGCTGTAGAATGACTGATCATGACTGTGCCAAGCTATCTTCCCTTCTTTTCATACAACCAGTTTACGCCAAATCCTCCGAATCTTCTGATCCGACAAAATTTCCAAAACAGATCTTTCACGAAAATCAAAATGTAGGCAAAAGGACATGACCGATTTGCATGGCTTATTAAGCCTCTATTTGGTTTTGTACATGACTCTCCTTACTGAGATTACATTTTTCAGTAATACAGATATCACTTCGGTCCCGGCGGTCCTGTCATAACCAAGGACCACTGTATCATCTAGTCTAGTCTCCTTATCTGTCCAGAAACATATACAAATGACCCAATAGCCTGTACCTGTAGACCTAGACTTGTTGAAATATATATCGCCGATGTCGCAAGCAACCCCTATAGGTCCAAATTTTGATCACTTTCTTTTTTAACACCCTCCGAAACCTCTATCAAAGATGAACATTTCAATGTCACTAAAATAAGTTTTAATACTATGTAACTATGGTTATGGCTTACAATTTTCTTGCTTTTCATGATTGCTGTTCAGAACATAACAATGCCAATCGCCCACAGCGGTCTGGGCCAGAAATCGGGCTCCATGTGAGGGGTAATTTTTTAAGCCATTTGGCATCAGCGATAGTGCACAACTATCTTGAACAGAACTCAAGATATTGCAATTGAATGAAGTGATGTAGCCTTGTTTCAGAGGTGAAATTAGCGAGAAAATGACCGCCAAAGTTTGGTAACTTCAATAGCTAAAGAGTCCTTGAAAACAAAAAAATGACATATTTTGTGCCGTTAATCCATTTTTCAGTTAATTTAACAAGGAAATGTGTTTTTGTTGACACAAAAGAGGTTGAGCCCAAAAACAAAAATTCGATAAAAATGGCCAAATTTCCGGAAAAATTCCTGTTTCTCCGAGTTCAGTCTTTTGAAATTGACAGGCGCCTGACTTCACCACACTGCCTCACATGTCACCAATCAGTCCATTGTGGATTTTCCCTTGTAGATTTCCCTTGTACAGCTTTGTTAAATTGTAGAAGGGGTGATTGGAGAATAGCACTGATTCTTTAAAGAGAACAAAGTTTATCGTTTCTGTCAGGTGGACTAAATTCAACTAATTCCTGACCAGTGAAATTAAAATTAGACCAAAGTCTTTGATGTGTTGAAAACTTAGATCTGCGTTGCAATGCCTCGCAAGTCTGTGTCCCACTATCGGTAACACCTCAAGCGATGTCGCACAATTCAACAAATTTTCAAGCAATATAATCTCGTAAAGACGCAAAGTGATAAAACAGATTCTGCACAAAAAAATCATGATGCAAAGTTCATTACTGACTTAAAATTTTACAGTTTCCCCTACAAAATAACCATCCTTCCCAGAACCTCCTTTTTGACTACATGCCCGGTTACCGTGTATGTAGACACCGAGGCTAGGTGTGCCCGGTACATGCCGTTAAACGTAGAAGACGCATCTTTCTGATTGGCTGCTAATTTTAGTACTGTGATGTCATCACTTCCCGGGATACCCACATGGAATGACGTGTTTTCGGTAACATTTCAGATTTCCTAGATCTAGATTCTAGAGATCTAGATCTAGTAGGCCTACTTGGACATGATGGAAGATCGCTTCTAAATCTAGATCATTGATGCTTAGAACTGTACAATTAAGAATGCTGATGCTTGAAATTGAAACACGGTAAACACAAAGACAATAAACTGCACGAAAATTGCCGTAAAGACGCTGGAGGATTAGATCTACATCCACCCCACCCCCCCCCTCTCCTGCATTCTTCATCACAAATATATATACATTAAAATAGGTACCGCAAACTGGCCGTGCGACCCCGTGGCGCACTGTCACGGAGACCAAAACCCATATTTTTACCCTCCTAAAACACTGTGTGATGATGCATACACAGACACTTGATATATTAGAAGAAAGAGGAGCTTTTCCTCTTTTTAGTGGTATTATTTATTTGAATCAACGATTCTTTTAAAAGCAAAATCTTGCGGGATAAAAGACAATACTATCGAGGTTTTCACCGCAGCGGCCGCGCGTTTCGTGTATTGATTTTTAGAGTGACCTCGGTTGAACAGGAACGGGGAGCGTATGGTATTAAACTGCAATCTGATTCGTCGATATATCTCAAGATGAGAAGACGCTCTTTCCGGTGATGTATTTCTAAAGACTGTCCTTAAAGAATTAATAGAAGAGATTTGCGTGTGAAAACTTTCGGTGCTGTTTTTATATGGAACCAGTGATCGGACTGGCTACGGAAATATATCGGCAGAAAGCCCATTCATTCCTCTTCAAGAATAATACAGCCATTATACGCAAATAAACACCGGACGCTCCCTGTCGGCTCGCAAGCAGGGCACCAACGCCCCGGTTTCGTATAAACTCTCTCTTCTTCCTTTCAGCGCGGCCCGGCGCGCAGCCGATAAGCCGGCGGTCGCGAGTGGTGATTTTAACCTCCCCTTGTATTTCTTGCCGTTTTGGTCAAAAAGCCATGTTTACATCAATAAATTTCCATCTTCTGGTTATGTGATAGCCCTGAAAAAAATTGAGCTTGTTCTTTATGTGCATAGGTGTGTGTCTACAAGTTTTTGTGAATGTCCATTCAAATTTAAGAATGTTGTGACATCTCAAAACGTAGACATTTCGCAATTAAAAAACTGTTAACATTTTTCTGCAACTTCAGATGTTCATAACTTTGTTAAAAATGAAGCTATATTACATACACAGACCTGTCACTCTATGAAACCTTAAAATCAGGATCTCGGGGAGAAAAAATCGGGATTTGGTGAAAAAAATCGGGATCAACAGCAAATCACCAAGGTGACTGCGAAAGCTACTTAATATTTTTCCACGGGTGTCCATAAATTACTTGGCATATATGCACTCTGAGTGTCTTTGTTTGTTTGTGTGTGTGTGTGTGTGTGTGTGTGTGTGTGTGCGCGCGTGTGAGTTATTAATTTTTGTAAATCCTGAAGCATCCCTTCAAGCACTCCTAGTCCAAGTGCCTATACCCCCCCCCCCTTCCACCCCACCAATAAGTCCCGAAATACATGAACTTAAGTTGACCCCATCAACGGACGGTCCCCGACACGCAGAACTCACACGGCGATGTCATGTCACGTGACACGAATGCGCGATTGAAACAATTTTACTAATGGGTCCGACTAACTGCACGTTCACACAAAACACTCGGATGATCGACAGTCGTTCTACTTCTAGTACTCTTGGATAACGACGGAGGCCGGCCGACCAATTGTACCAACAAATCTCTTATCCCTCATAATGCGTTCAGACTAAAGCAACGACAACGGCCGTATGTTAGTCTTGTCAGCGCAGTTACATGTAGTTGTGTAAGGGTCGCTCGTCCGTGTGTTTGATGTGACCGCGCAGTTACCAGACCCCGGACAAGGCTTGTTTTGAAAGTAACAGCGAAACTACGAATATTATTGATTATTTATATGTCCCAAATTGTAACAGTTACCAGGCTATCATCGGAGAATTCTGAGTGTGGGCAAAGATCACACACAACTTGGGGCGAGCCAACTACTAAATGCGGCATCAGTATTTCGGGATATAGTGCTCCGAGTTTCTACTGACAAAAAGGTCAACGGGTGCTTCCCGCGATAAAGGAGAAGTAAGTTTTTAGAAAAATACGGCAGAACAGCAGACTGGGACAAAAAATCGGAATACACATGCGATCGAAATCGGGAAAATCGGGATGCTTGAGACTTGGGGCAAAAAATCGGGATATCCCGACTAAATCGGGATGAGTGGCAGGTCTGCATACATTTGGTATCAAAATGCTCAGAATGATAAATTCTACAAGGTATTGCAGTTAAATAAGAAATCAGAGGGCTTTGAAATTTGAGTTTGTGGTACCTACATTAAAAAACAAACTTCAAAGCAGCTCTACAAATTATAATTTATGGGACTGTTGGTCAGTCGGGAGGAGGAGAAGAGAAGAAAAAAACTGTCCGGGAACGGAACCGAACCGCTCCAAAAATCATTGCATGACTTCAAACGCAGACGCGCTGTCTCTTCGGCCATCAGAACTTCCAAGAGCGAGGTGTAGATTAAGCATAATATAGACACTTCCATCTTTAGTCTTTAGTGCCAAGCGGTTGGCTATACTCAGATGTAGTCACGTGATCGGAGGGGTATCCTGGTCTGACGTCAAACAAGATGGGCGCCTAACCTAAAAATAGTTTGTGTCTTTCTACGTTTAATCGTATGTGTGCCCGGTTACTGTGTACGTAGACACTTCGTAATCGATTTGTGACAGTTTTAGTTTTAGTGGCTTCATGTGTGATCTGCAGCAAACAGTACTGGGTGATCTTGTAGTTCCGTTCGTTAAAGTCCACGATCCATTTGTTTACATCCAGAGAAGAAATCCAGAAGTCTTGATGACCAAAAATACTATTTGAATTAGGCTACACGAAGAGCGGGGATGCAACCTAACTGCAAAACATCAAATTAGGATAAAATTCAGGGGGGCATGCCCCTCTGAACCCCCCCCCCCCCACCTCAGTATTTTTATTAGAGCCCCCCTGAAACCCCCCTACTCTTGACTTTAACTAACGAAAAGTAACTACAAAATCACCCCGTACTGCAGTTTGACACCCGAAGCAGTGCATCTCTGTGTGCGGGAGTGAAAGTAAAAATTTACCCTTGTCCACTAATCTTCATGTACCTGGCGTGGACTCCTCAGACTTTCAGAGTCTAGATCTAGATTAGGTTAGGTCTCTAGAGTCTAGAGTCAGCAATTCTGGTTCTTCCCATTTGACCATTACTTGTATTGTAGAGTCTAGAGAGGTCTGGACCTCGACAAAGTCGAATATGGCGTGTAGATCTAATCTAGATTCTAGATCTTAGAATCAAACACATGGTTGACAAAACGTTAGAAGCGTGTCTCTTTTTGTCACGATGGTAAATCGACATAAATCGATCTATCACAGAGATACCGAAAGTAATCAAAAAGAAAACTGTTGCAAGCAGCGTTCAAAGACGTTTCTTGTGAACAGCTCGAAACGACCATGACCGACATTGTGGTTTCAAAAGTAGGCCACCGTCAATACAATATGGCGGATGATCTATGGTATGGAAGAGGCTCCATGTGCATACAGAGTGAATTTTTGGGGAACTAATGTTTCTTATAATTGTCTGGAACTGTTTAAGAATAATAAATGAGGATGAAAAGGAAGAGGAAATGGTTAAACCAAACGGATGTTTATGAAGAATACTTCCGGCCTTGCCTCCCCACGTTCAACATCCTGTTTGGAGACGAAGAGATAAAACAGTTCTTACACTTTTATTCCTCAACAATAAGCGACCATACTGACTCGTGTATCAATACTTTCCCTCCTCTTAACTGTACAATACATGAAACAATATATACTCACCTGTCTGTAAAAATTCAACTTAATTTCAAAGTGTAAACAGCGGTTATTTTTACCGGAAATCTAAGGCAACGGAAATGGCACCAAGCTCAAAATTTTTGGTCGTTGGTCACGTGATATAGTAGGCTGCGCATTGAATTCTCTGCGCCTATGAGGTTGTGATAAGGCTTAGTGATACTATATTTAGAATGTGAGGATTTCCATCCAGCCGTGACGGCATTTTGTCGATATTTTCCTTTCTTTTCTTCTAGCCTACTTCTATCCTTCCTTGTTCGTTCAGACGAAAGCATTTCCATTCATCATGAATAAAACACAACACGGAATGAATTGACATTTTCGGAACTCTGAATAGCCTAGTGCATTTAAAACTTTTTCCAACTTTTAAACCAGGTCGTAGATCTAGGCCTAGAATCTAGATTTAGTCTAGATATCTAGATCTAGATCTAGATAATCTAGGTAGAAATGGTAGAATCTTGATGCCAAAAAATATAGATCTACGTCCTTTGTATCCGTAGGCAGAATACTGTGAATGTGAATACTTGCGCCTTGATGAATTTTGCAGTTCAGCCTCTCCTTTTGCCAAATATTATCATTATACTTCCAAGCTCAACCCATTATTATGACTTTAATTACTTAACTACCAGCGTTCACTGCGCGATAAACTATGTGGTCGTGGGGGCTTCCAAACTCTTTTTTATCTTAGTTCTTTTCCCAACTGTGGGTCAAAATTTTTGTAGGGGAATTTTATTACCGTTATCTTTAAAAAAGTGTGTGTGCGTGTGTGTGTGTGTGTGTGTGTGTGTGTGT
>NW_004797642.1:621160-623263 GCF_000002075.1 Aplysia californica | reverse complement strand
GGGGGGGGTTCAAATTAGGCACAGCAGTGGTCAAAACTTTACACCTCTCAATTGCTATCATGTCTGATGATGAAATGCGTGAGTCTTACGTAGATCTATCCAATTACCACCAGTGCTTGCCTTTCATAGGACCACTGTTTGACCTATTAAAAACAGAAACGTTTGAACATCTCCCTTGCTTCCACCCTCAGCCCCACCCACCAATGCCACCCCTCACTCCCATCATTGTAACACCAATTCGAGGAACTCTTTTCTCAGCTGGCCGTACGATCAGGGCGGTAGGCATTGATCAATCTAATTTCACACCACACCTCTGGCTTCTGGCTACGCAGGAAAGTTTCCGTAGTGGCTCGCTACTCGAGCACTCTCAAGGGCAGTCGTGAGGTTTCACACGCACTACCCTGACCATCTGCATTGCTCAGGGCCAGGGCTCACATGATGGGGTAACATGTAAACGGTCAGAGAACGTTATATAAGAACGTATAGGGTAACATCTACCACCAAATTGCACCCCTACTCCATTTCCTTGCCCTCGCCCAGCGGCATGGCCATAGCATAGTTTAGAGCCGGCGGAACCAAAGTTTTGTTTCAAATCAGGGCTGAGCGGGCAAAGCATTTTCCGTCTTAGACAGGGGAAACCCTCGGAAGGGAGCGGATTTTTCTTTCCGTTTCCGCGTTGGACAGGTTTCCGTTTTATACAGTTAAAGAGGAATATATCAAGGGCCTCCGTTAAGAGAGGTTTCCATTAAATACAGGTTTCCGATTAAGGAAGGTTATAAAAAATAATATTGTATATATTATATCGTTGTTAAACCTCTTCAATTTCGCTTAAACCACCCAAGACAATGTAGGCTAACTCAATGAGGGTTAGAAAAATAAATATTTATTTTCTTATGTTATGACGTTAACGAGGATAATGATTACACTACCGCGATTGTGATCAGACCTCGTAAGCGATCGTTTATGAGTCGAGGTTTGATCACGGTGAAATGTTGGTAAAGTGCATGCTCGTAAGCGACAACATTTTCATACGACAAAAGAACCGACTTCGGTAGAAGATGGTGGTCAGGACACCTTAGTGAGGTCAGGGTAGTTAGGGTTTGATTCCCCCCGGGTTACTATTAAAACATTATCATTTGCAATCTCATGGCTACCGCACCCTGCACTGGATATAAGAAAAGTGCCAGGACTGGTTGCCCTTTGCCGGAATAACGAGGCTGGTTGATGCGTGTACATTGTTTGATACTTCACTTGCATGTTCAGCAATGCGTTTTCTTATTTGCTCATTTTACATACATTACATACAAACTCCTTAGAGCATCTAGGGTTTAAATTTAAAAACAAAAGATTAAGTTATTTGTCAGCAACCTCAAATTAAGAAATAAAGATCATGCTCACAGGAGAACTTTGGCACTTGACAAAGATCTCCAAAGTCACACACACTCACGCCAAGTCTACTGTGAGAGAGCTGCTCGGGCGCATCGAAACTTTCCTGGGTAGCCAGAGGTGTAAAATTAGTTTGACCAATGCCTGCTGCTCTGACCGTACTTGCACGGGAGGCGTCGAGAGGGGTGGCATCAAGGAGTTTAGAACTATCCACAGAATTCTACACTAAGTGTAGAATTCTGTGGAACTATCTTATCTAGATTTCAGTGCGTAAGTCGGGCATTCGCTCAGCGCAGGTAGACCACAGTTCCGCCGCGAGAGAGGGCTCCTATCAGGCGTGCGGTGCCGCCCACAGAGCATCCTCCATTACTTTTAATCTCCTTGGGTGGCATTGATACTATTTGATACAGGATGTATTGGTTGACTGTGCTCATTGCACCAATGGCTGGGGCCTAGGGTGAGGTTAACGGTGGAAGCACAGGAGATGTTTAGCCCCGTTTCTGTTTTTTAATAGGTCAATCAGTGGTCCCATGAAATGCAAGCGCTGGCGGCAATGGATAAGTAGGACTGACCCACACCAATATCAGTATTAGAGAGGCTAGAATAGCACTTGAGATGTGTGAAGTTTTGTTGCTGACCGGGCAAGATTCCACCGGCAGGGCCTATCTATCTATCTATCTATCTATCTATCTATCTATCTATCTATCTATCTATCTA
>NW_004797642.1:608622-619437 GCF_000002075.1 Aplysia californica | reverse complement strand
GTGAAGAGGGCGCCACCAAATTTTGAGGACACTTTTTGAATTGGCTCAAAGAGAGAAGTGGCCCATCTTGTTATGTACTATCATTGATGTGATTCGATGACATTCGATACTTATACTCGAATATAATGAAGATGTTCGATACGAAAATAAACACTTCCCTTCCCTATGAAATCAATATGGCTGAATGTTTCCTATCGTCTTGTGCTCGTCTGACTTTGATCAAATAGTAAGAATGCATAACATCATAACATGGTGTCAGAAGTGGGATTTTTTATGGTCACTGGCTGGTTGTTTGAAAGTGGGGGCAACAGTTTCGCACTCTTGTCATGATAGAGTTTTTGTGTTTCTTGTCTGTGTTGCAGATATGATTGTATCTCTTCTGCATTTTGTTGCCTCTGTATTTTCCTTCAGCTTGCACAGGTAACCCCCAAAGAACTCAAAAGAACTGCCACTGAAAGAAACACATGGCGCAGGGCCATCCGTATTGCCAGCAGAAACAGTGATTCAAACTACAGGGAGAGGCTGACTACCAGAAGAGAGAAGAGACATAATCCAACCACCACAACCACGACATTCCAGTGTCCCCACTGCAACAGACATTGTACATCCAGGATCGGATTGCACAGCCACATGCGCGTCCACAGATGAGCTGCAGGATTAATCGTCATCTTCGGCAACGAAGGACTACCTACCATACCATTTTCCTTGGTAATGAGTCTTCAATTTGTCTGCCAAAAAGAATGCGTGCCGGAGAGGGCAGCTTGTTGTCAATTGGTGTAGTTCTCAGAGCTAGTAAAGCCTTTTATGGATCTTGGTTTGATTCTAAAGCTTTCTCCAGAGTCCGTTTCACCAATTTCACCTGGCTTTCAATGTATCCATTACTTCTTAGGTAATGAGGTGAGCTTGTTTCATATCTGAAGTTGTATACTTCTGAGAACTTTTTGTATGGGGATCCACTGAAATGGGGCCCATTGTCGGATCTAACCACTTTTGGTATTCCTTGTTCACTGAAAATTTGCTTGGTGAGGGTGACAATCTTGTGACTTGAGCTTTGGTTCTTTGGGATTTTTCTCACAAATGGGAATTTTTAATAGTAGTCACTTATAAGGAGATACTCTTCTCCTTTGAGATAGAAAAGGTCTGTTCCTATCGATTGCCATGGTCTTGGCGGGATTTCTGTTTGTATTAGTGCTTCCTTTTGCTGTCCACTTTGGTATTTCTGGCATGTTTCACACTTCCTGACAATGTCTTCAATGTCTTTGTTAATATCTTTCCAGAACACGCTTTCTCTTGCTCTCAGTTTGGTTTTCTACTATAACCCTAAGTGAGGTTCATGCAGTTTGTTCAGGACTTCGGATTTCATCTTCCGTGGTATGACGATTCTGTATCCCTTCATGAGCACTCCATCTTCAATTTGAGATTTCATCTCTGTAGTTCCAATATGGACGGCATAGTTGTGGAACATCTTTGATATTTCCTGGCAATCCCATTGTAGATCGTCTCTTTCAAGGCACTGAGTTCTGTGTCTGTTTTTGTGTTCTCTGTGATTCACTGGATGTAGTTATCACTAAACTGAGACAGGATTTCATGGATTTTGATGCGTTGTGTTTCCAAGGGTTTTGTCTCTTCATCTGACACAGACAGCCTTGACAGTGCATCTGCAATACACATATCTTTCCCTGGAATGTACTTGATGGTGAAAGTGTAAGGATGTAGTCTCAACAGCATTCTCTGCAATCTTGGCGGTGCTGCCTTTAAGTGCTTGAGATGAATGTATTGTAGAGGTTTGTGGTCGGATACCACAGTGAATTCTTGTCCATATATATATAGGTATGTATGGAATCTTTCACATCCATAGACTACGGCCAACAACTCTCGTTCTATGTTTGCGTAGCGTGTTTCTTGATCAGTGAGGGTTTTACTTGCAAAAACCACGGGTTTTCCTTCCTGCATTAGGGTTGCTCCTAAAGCTTTCATAGATGCATCCACCTGAACAGTGATTTCCTTCTTTGCGTCAAAATATGCAAGCGTGACTTCTTCTGTGATTGCATTTTTTATTCTCTGAAATGCTTCTTCATGGCTTGGGGACCGTTCAAACTTGCTTGACTTTGTGAGCAGTTCTCTCAGGGGTGCGGTCAATGTGCTTAGATTCCGAATGAAATGTCCCATGTATGTTGCCAGACCTAAGAAAGATTGTAGCTCTTTTTCATTCTCTGGAGCCTTCATGTTTCTTATGGCTGCTACTTTTGAGGGATCGGGTTTGACTCCGTCTTGAGTGACTAATTACACCGTAGAACTTGATTTGATTTTGCTTTATGCGGCATTTCTCTGGATTTAGTTTCAGTCCGGTTTCGACACATCTTCTGATAATCTCGTGTAGGTTTTGATCATGTTCTTGTTCTGTTTTTCAAAAAACAACAATGTCATCTGCAATGCCCATGACACCTTGGCATCCTTCAAAAGTTTGGTCAATCTTCTTCTGAAAAATATCTTGACTCATTCTTAATCCAAATGGCATTCTCAGAAATCGAAATCTTCCTTCTGGCGAGTTGAATGTTGAGGTAACTTGACTCTTCATCCAACTCCACATTCTAATAACCACATTTGGCATCTAGGATGGAAAAATACTGTGCGCCTGATAGGCTTGGTAGAATTTCCTCTAGCGTAGGTGTGGTGTAATGTTCTCTGAAAATCGCCTTGTTCAAGTCTTTTGGGTCTAAACAAAGACGTAAACTTCCATTCGATTTTGTTCTGTAAACCAGACTGTTGACCCATTGAGTAGGTTGACGTTCTTTGAATTTTCTCTATGATCCTATTTTCTCTCATTTCTTTGAGCTCTTCCTTTATTTTGGCTTTGATCTGGATTGGCACTTTCCTTTGAGGGTGGATCACTGGTGGGACATCTTTGCTTGTGTGTATGTGGTATCGGCCTTCAAACTTTCCTATGCCTTTGAAGGTCTCAGGGTACTTGCTGATCAGGTCTTCTTTGTTCCTGATATGTTCCTTCCTTGACTTGCATTTCTTTTCAAATCAATGCGGTAGTTTAGACTGATCATGCCTAGAGAGTTTGCTGTGTCGGTAATCCAAGAATTGCTGATCTCTTGTCTTCCCTGCGTAGAAGATTGCACATTCTGTGTTGTCTTTGTAACTGCATTCAAAGCTGCAAGTTCCGAATTGCCTTATTTGGTGTCCACCGTATCCAGTCAGTTTGACTTCAGATAGCGTCAAATCTGTTGGTGTCCCTTCTTTGTCAACCTTTGATGGAAACATCTTCCTGTACAGTCTTAGTGGCAAGGCGTTTCCTTGTGATCCAGTATCTATCTTTGCCTTTAGAGTTGCTTTACTCCACTCAGGTAACTTGACTTTAACAGTTGCAAAAGCTTCACTGTCAGATTTGTTCAGCTTTATTGCCTCAAATGCACAACTATACTGTTCTTCTTCTTCTTCTTCTGTTGAGTCATCCCCCATTGTGATTTCATGGGTCTTGTTGCGTCTCAGTTTCCTGCATACTTTCTTGAAGTGGTGTAACTTCCTTCCTTCCTCTCCTATGAGGTAGAGGATAGTTTGGCATTTCTCTTTCTCAGGCTTGTCTTGCACTGCTAGATCTATGTATAAAGTTATTGTCTCCCTCCATGATTTCCATTTGTCAGCTAACTGGCCTGTTTCATTCCTGAAATTCATAGGCTGTGGTGGTGGCAGTTTTAGTGCCATCTTAAAGGGAGGCAAAACTTGTTGACTTTAGAGATAGGAAACTTTGATTTGGTTGCGTCCCTTGTAGTCTGGCAGATTTGAGAAATCGCAAGGAAATAAAAGCAAAAGAAACACAATGAAATGCAGTTGATAGAGAAAATCATCGTATCTAAAATACTCAAAATGTACATTAATGTACGAATGGGAAAGTTTTTAAATTTTCATTGAAAACGCGAACTCTGTTGCCTCTAGCGGAGGCTTGATTTGCAGTGTGCACACATCGTCCGCGGAATGATCACGATGGCCGCACCATTTGAAAACAACTCTATTTTGGAAGAAATGTGAAAGGAAACTGATACAAATAAGTAAATTACTTTATCTATGATCTATAATTGTTGCATTAGAGCTCTTCTACCCAGTAGACTAAACAAACAAACAAACAAACTCGGTGTGTATACTGACAGAAGTTGAATGAAAGAACGTTCAATTTTATCAAGTGCATAGATCTATGTAGGCCTACTGTATATAAATGTTAACATAACATGAAATGACGTGTGGCGTTCTAGCCTAGTGGTAAAGGCGTCATCCTTTTTTTGACTAGATGTAAAACTTTTTAACCAGGGTTCAAACCTGTGTGTCTCCCTTTTTTTTGCGGTATTTTTGGGGAGTTTTTTTAATTATTATTTTTTTTAGCTGTAATTTTCCTTTTTTTTTGGGGGGGGGGGGGAGGTTTTTTTCTGTTTTATTTTTCGTCTCTGGCTTCAGTACATGGATATGCTTGACATCTTGAAACGCTTCCTTAAAAGCAGAAGGTTCAGGTGACTGGTGGTTACATTTACAATCCTTGCAAGACATGCTCCACTTCTTTGCTGCTGCCGGGCACTCACAGTACACCAAGTCGGTCTATATCTACCTTTAGAAGATGAGACAGCATGAAGAACAGCACCCATCAGTTTTCAATGCCTTCTCGTTTGGCTTTCACGTTCTGGGTCGAAGTGATCTCTTCTGGGCTGGACTGAGTACTGATCTCGTGATTGAGCAAGTCTTAATGAAATACCCAAAGTCTGCAGAGGGACTGACACGTGGTAGAGGCATGGGAGATACACAGAGAACACAGTAGCTCATGTCCATGCCAGCTTGTGCTGATATAATATGCAATGAAATGCAGCGGGTTACTGGTACAGAATTAAATACAAGTCAACAACATATTGAAGTCAGTGAGATGATAAAGATATGAGACTGCTCCTTAGTTTCCTAAAAGATCGCAACCACTTTGCCAGTGATCAGACATTACGGAATATATGCACAGGGGTGACAGCTCATTCCACAGTTAATACCGACACTGCAAAAGATGTTGGCAAGGTTATTTTGCAGACCATGCTGGACAAACCTGCGAAGGACTCCACCTTCAAAAGAAAAGACCAAGTTGTTAGCATGGACACCAAAATCACTGCCAAAATGGAGGGTGCAAACATACAAAGTCAATCCTCAACTTCTCTTTCAGCGGATGATTAGAGCAGCAAACGTTGACAATTATTATCTCCCATCTGTGTTGAAGTATGAACTGACGACTCCACCACCATCTCTCTTTGAACTATCAAGATTGAAGAGAGAGGCACACATTTCCAAGCTGGCTGATTTAATGAGAGACCTCTTCAAAGATGATGCACCATCGAAAGATGAGTACATGGACATGGTGACCATATTGGACGGGGATTCACGTCTTCACAAAATCCCCTGGAGGAAGAAAGAGCCCGTTTCCGTAATTTGTAATAGGTATGCTGAATATGTTAACAGGAAATATTCTAAGCCCATCGTGGTGTTTGATGGGTATGAGTCGGGCCCATCAGTAAAAGATGCCGCTTTCCTCAGGCGTTCTGCAGGTGTGGTCGGACCAGCTGTTGTCTTCCCCAAAGAAATGCCATTGACCTCAAACAAGGAACACTTCCTTTCAAATCCAAGAAACAAACAGGAGTTCGTTCACCTTCTTAGGGGCACTCGGATGGCTCTTGGTCGCCACTGTCTTCACGCTGCTGGAGATGTCGACACACTCATAGTAAAATCTGCCATGGAGTATGCAGCAACCCACCCTGTAGCTGTCATTGGAGAAGATACAGACTTGCTTGTGCTCCTTTGTCACCAAGCACTGCTCAGTAGCAGGCCTATTATTTTCAGATCAGACAGAAAATCTGGCGACAATCACAACAAGTTTAAACATCCAGAACCTGTAGGAGAAACTAGGCGAAGAAACGTGTCATTTTCTTCATGCTGTCAAAGGCTGTTATTTAACTTCGAGACTTTTTGGGCTGGGAAAAGTGGTTCCAATGAGAAAACTGACAGATGCTCATTTTCGAAAGCGAGCTCATATTTTTTGCACAACAGGAAAGACTCAGGAAAACATCAATGATGCTGGAGAAAGAGCTTTAGTCAGTCTCTACAATGGCACTGCTGCAGACACCCTTGCGCTACAAGAGGTTCTATATAAAGGTTGCATCATGTGCCACATCCGTCCAAATCCAATGCTTGCCGCCAACCAGTACTGCAGCCAAGTACCACAGTCTTCCGGTGTATCTTCAAGTGCAGGTAATATTCAAGACACAATGGGGATGGCAGCTGCACGATGATCACTTAGAGCCATGCCCGACATATATGTCACCTGCCCCACATTCTCTGTTGGAGGTGATTAAGAGCAGCTGTAGAACAGATTGTAAGTCCACAAATCGCACGTGTCGTCGCCACGGACTGGAATGCTCCATTTCCTGTTGAGGTTACATGGGTTTGACCTGCACAAATTGCCCATCACTTACTGAGGAAGATGATATCAGTCTCCTGGAGTTTCCTGACGGGCTTGATACTCTTGAAATACCAGATATGATGAACGTGCACGATCTACTGTTGTGAAATTCCATTTGGTGTGTTTGTGTTCCTATTTGGCCTCCAAGATTTTTCAATATTACATATTCAAACAGCATTTTTGTCGAGCTTTCAAACGAGGTGCAACATGACTATGTGCTAAAAGATATTTTTTATAAAGTTGACCCCGTTAACGTCATGAGCTAAAAATAGCATTTCCCATTAAAGCGTGAATGTACATTTTTAGTATGTTGAAAGTGACCTAATTCTATGTACATCCCGATACTTTTTGTTTCTTTTGCAATTTTTTCCTTTCTTCCAGTATTTTTGTCGTTCCTCTACTACACTATTGGTTCATTCACGGAGCTTGCGTGACGTAGAAACTAGATCAAGGACGCGACGTCTGCTAGATTTGCCAGAGTGCGCGTATGTTACGAAACTTTCTAGATCTTTAGATCTAGATAAAGAATCACATAACAAATTATTTTACCTGTTATCACTGTTGATCAAAGTCAGACGAGCACAAGACGATAGTAAACATTCAGCCATATTGATTTCAAAGGGAAGGGAAGTGTTTATTTTCGTATCGAACATCTTCACTATATTTGAGTACATGTATAAGTATCGAATATTCTCCATGAAAAAACCGGGTACAGTACTATTAAGGGGGACTAACTACTTATTCCGTCAACCCCCCCCCCCCCCCCCCCTTCCTTCATCTTTCTTCAACACAGAAGTTATTCGCCGTTGTTGTAAAGCAGGTACTGAATTAAAAAACAACAACAACAACAACATGGAGCCGCTTGGACAACTATATTTTGGCACCACTAATAGTAATAAGATAAAGAGGTTTCAAAACATAAAATAAGTCTACTGACCTTCCTAATCTCAAGGACCTCAGAATAAAACCCTCTTTCCTATCAAGATTTTAGTGCGCGAGTCGGGCAGCGCGCAGCACACGTCGTTGACCATGGTTCCGCTGCGAGAGAGGACTCCTATCAGGCGTGCGTTGCCGCCCTCAGAGCAGCCACCATTACTGTATAACCTCCTTGGTTTTGTCACAACTTTCTGGCAACGCAACTGTTGCTCAAATCTCCTGTGTTACATACACACACAGCGCGCACAGGCAACCAAACTGTCTCCAGACTCGACAAGGCCCCGCCACTCCCCACACTTTTTCACTCTGCACAAGAGACTTGACAGAGGTACACACACACAATGCATTGTTTCACTTCCGCAAGAAAAGAAATTAATGGATTGCGATCCAATTTGGATTGAAAAATCAGTGTTACTTATAGCCTCTCCTTTGCTGAAATGCCGCTCCTTCAGTTGGTGTTTCGATACGAAAATGAGGGTCCCACGAGGAGTAAAATTTCATTAAAAATATCTGAGCTCATACGAAAATAGTTTTTTTAAAACTTGGGAGGGCATGCTCTCAAATTTTCATGCAGTTTGACAAAATGCCCTTTTTAAAAACCTCTGACAGGTTAAACAGTGCACCCAAGACCGCTTTTTCCTTTTCTTCTTTCTTAGTGCAATCATAAGAGCACAGACAACAGCTGCGTCTTGGAAGTCCATGGCGCCAAAAATTAAGGAGGAAGTCAGTAATCAGGGGCGGCTCGTGGGGCTAAAAAGTGGGCGTGCACAATTATTAATTAAGCTATCACAAGCTGAAGATAGCTAAGTTCGTAGTAAAAGGGATGGTGTATAATTTTAGGATCTTTGAGTTTGTGAGGGAGGACTTCGTGCTTTTATTTTCACCCCTTTTACTTGTCGCTTTGATTTCTAGAACTAAATCTGTTTGTTAGCTAAACATCAATTTCGTTCACCCTGCATTAGAACTGAACACTCAAGTACCCGGTAATAACTTTCACAACTCCACAACAAAACCATTCAAAGACACAATTCATAGGACGGTGACTTAAGTATGTCACGTTCACCTCTCTCAGGTTCACGACCACAGAATTACTTAAAATAGCTTAGTGGCAAGACAATGAACCAATCAGAATTCGCTTGAGCACTCTGCTGGATTGCTCCGGGGCTCACATAATTTTGGCATAGAATAGTGTACAGTCTCTATGGCGTTTATTTTTAGACTGCCTACTGAGGGCTATGTGTTGGCATTATTCGGCAGGAGCACATTTGAGATGTGCCGACTTAGATCTATTAATATTAATGTACCGCCAAACTCGCTACTAGTGTCGTCATCCCTTGGGTTGTCCCAAAGAGCGATTTATCGATCAGGTTATCATTGTTGAATCTCCTATTATGTTTAGTTAAAGCGCGTTGGCTTTGTTTTACGGCGCTATAGACACAGAAATGACAGTTACGGCGCCAGCAAGGACCTTGTTTTGACATAATATTTGACTAGTATTTGTTTCTGGCGTCTTTGATTTTATTATTGTGGGTGCTAAATGTAAAAGAACAATAAAAAAATTCTGGGCGGCACTGCACCACCGTGCTATATGGACGAACCGCGCCTGTCAGTAATGATGATAGCCTACTGTTTCCTGACTTAAACAGGCACAGAGCTAAGCAACAGCCAGGCTACAGTAGGGTATCAATAGTATCATCATTACTGACTTCCTCATTTGACGCCAAGGACTTCCACGAAGAAGCTTTTGTCTGTGCTATTGTAATTGCACTTAGAAAGAAGAAAAGGAAAAAGCGGCTTTGCGGTGCTGATCTATTTCAAGGTTTATATTTGGGCGAGAAAACAGTTGCGCAACTAAAGTTGCCCCGTGTGCGCATGCTTAGCCTTATGGGCGCTCCGTAAGACTTGAATTAAGTTGAATTGAAGTGCTCTCTTTTCTCCCTTCGCCAGCAGCTGCAAGTAGATCTACAGTATGCGACGGCTGTATTGATTTTATTTTTTTATTTATTTTTTCTATTTTGGTTCCGCGTGTGTATCGTCAGACGCTTCACGCACAGCAGTTTCGACACGAGTGAGACTAAGCCGAGATCTAATTAAAGATACATCAATCATATAAAGCCGATCAACATACAATAATTGTAGTAGGCCTGCATGACAACACCGGGAGCGCGTGTAGGTGACGTCACGACGCGAAGATCACGTCCGTTGTTGCTTCCCCTCTCCTCAAAGCGGAGGTAGATCTAGGCCTATTATACTGAAAAAGTTCTTAATCGACTGTCTGTAAACTGTAAAGTTCACTTTTTGAAGTTCAGAGAACCAGTTAGGAATTTTACCTTTTAAAAGCAGCTAGATCTATTTCTGAAACGTACCTGTTTGACACGTACTTTTCTTTAATAACGTTCACTTTTCAAGAGATTGTTGTAATCTAAAGTAAATTTACAACAGACATTGTACATTGTGTGAATAATATTTTTTAGATGATTAAAAAATGACAGATTTACCGTACACAAGAACACAACGTAAACAGCCGTAGTGAGAGGGTGAGTTTTTCGCAGAGGTACAGTAGGTACGAGGGGCATACCAAACATTTTTTACCTGACCATGAAGGAATAAAGGTAGAAAGCTAAAATTTGGGATGAAAACCAACAATCATCTTCCTAGAATGTTTGTAATTTTTGGGGAATTTCAGATTACTTGTTTTACCACCAGCGCACTGTGATTGAATTGGGTTATGTTGTTTCCCAGGTTTAACATAAAATGGAGAAAATTGAACACAGGGCTGTAATGCAGTACATGTATTTGTTCTTGCAAGGCAAGCAACAACAGGATATTTATACGGAATATGGAACTGATTGCCCATCCTATGCTGTGATAAAATTTTGGTGTAAAAAAGTGATGATGTCTCAGGGTCTGTTCAAGGTCATACACAGATGGCAAAAATGTATAACTCCGGGAGGCGACTACATAAAGAAGGACTAGGCTTAGTACCAAATTTCAGCTTTCTACCTTTATTCCTTCATGGTCAGGTAAAAAACTTTTGGTATGCCCCTCGTATACGAACATCAGAGACTAACATTGCAAGGTCTCTGCGAACATGTTGGTAGACGTGTACGTGTATTCTACCGTACGCTGACAAAACGCCTTTTTAAATACACAGCAGTTTAGAAATAAAGAATAAATAGGCTTTTTGTCAGTGCAACCAGTAAAGAAAAGACGTTTTTCCAAACTCTGAATTCTAATTTTCTTAGAAAACTAGCTACAGTTTCACTTTGATTTTTTTCTCGTACAAGTAGGGTAACTGACAAAGCTTTCGATTTCGCAAATTAAAAAAAATTGGAGCTAAAAATAAAAAGTACAAAGGCGTTGCAGAATTTATAGTTTTGCCGCCAGTGAACGCC
>NW_004797642.1:580587-606190 GCF_000002075.1 Aplysia californica | reverse complement strand
CACACACACACACACACACACACACACACACACACACACACACACACACACCGATACCTTTTTTAGAGGGTTTTCAATCTTAAAAATGATTCATTACCAAGGGTTGTTTGGAGGAATTCCTATGGCTCCCCGCTTTCGTCCTCCCTCTGTCATTACAGAGTTACATATTAAATAAATACCAAAACAAACCAAAAACCCAATCTCCAAAACCCTATGAAGAGTTTGTTGTTAAATACTCACAATTTCAGATCATGGAAAAGCCCATGAAGTAATAATAATTTTCCATTTCACAGCTGGTTCGAATAAGAGGGGTTAGGTGCAAACGACAAACATTTCGATTTCTTGTCAAGATAAATGATTTTTTTGCTCATAAAAGTCGAGGCAAAGGGACAGGCTTTAATTTCATAACAATACATTCATACGCCCAAAATTGACGAGCCACTAATTCTACCGTGTCACGACACATGAAAATTTAGTATTGGGTAGCCTACCTAATACAAGAAAAAAATAATGACAAAAATCAGCCAAAGGCGAAAGGAAGTAAGTAAGTAAGTTTAGTTGTAAGTAAGTTTATTCGGTGTTTAAGGCCATTGGCCCACATCACATCGCACAAAAACATTCATTTGATAAATAATGTTTCCATAATGAATAGGTAAAGGGTGTGCACACATCTTTTATCATGAGTCAAACATTGCATACTTCTGTCACTGGGCTGAATCAGGCTGGGAGGAATTAACAGTTTCCTTTGATTGACAAAGTGTGAACAATAGAAAATATAGTGAAATTCATCTTCAATTTCATGAGAGTTACACCTCTCACATAAGGGCGAATTAGTTAATTTCCACTGATAGAGATTGTTATTTGGTGGAAGGCTATGACTTTTTAACAAAGCTATGATTCTTCGGTTCCAATTTCATCGGAGGTTGGTGATACATTCAGCTGTTTCATGAAACGGAATTGTAAGAGAGAATAAATTATATTTGCGACAGACTTTTTCCTCTATGTTCTCCTCAGAATGATCAACAAGTCTACTTTTTTACTTCTGAGAAAGAGTCTAGTGCTTCCAAAGTTTTGAGAAAACCAGGCATATCCAAAACCCAGGGAAAATAATAGGTTTTTAACTTCCGTAGCCCAGTTGGCTCTGCCCAGCTCACAGGAACGATATAATTGCTCGTAACATTTCTTTGAATATCTGTCATTTTCGAAGTGTATAAGTCTGCACCAGAATTTAATGACACAATGCATGTAATCAGAACATAAGCTGGTTCTTCCTACTTCTCTTAGAACTAAACATCTGGGTGTAGTTTTGCCAAGACCCAAAAACGCTTTCCAGAAATCTACCTGAACATTATCAATCACGTCCCAATTTTTGGTACCCCAAATTTCAGAGCCATAAAGCAGCAATGGTTTGATTTTTATATCAAAAATGTTTTCTGCTGTTTCGAAATTTAATTCTTGGTAAGAACCGAAAAGCCTTCTTGTTCGAGAAACAATCCGTTGAGCTTTACAAGCTCGATCCTCAAGCGTTCGTCTCCAGCATAGACGCGATGAAAATGAAATGCCCAAGTAACTACATGTATAATAGGTTACTGTCTCTAAGATCCTATCTTCCCAATACCATCTCTCCTCAGAGATTTGAGAAAGCCCCCATTTCTAAAAACAACAATCTTACTTTTCTCTGTATTCACGTTTAAACCCCACATATGGCAGAAATCATGTAACACATTGATTTTCTTTTGTAAATCCCTGACATTGTCGCCAAAAAGACTAAGGTCATCAGCGTACATTAAACATAAAATACCATCATTATCTTTGGAAAATACCTTTATAGCATGGGTATTTGAATCTGAAAGGTGTTTTTCAAACTGAGATATAAACGAAGAAAATAATATAGGGCTAAGTATGCAGCCTTGTTTGACATCTGACGTACATTGGAAGTATTCAGTAATATAAAATTTCATGGATCCTCGTTCATCTGAACAGATTTTAACACATGAAAGAACACTTCGATACGTCATATTTTTCAAAATGGTATACATTGGACTAGAACAGCCAAGACTTCTCAATACTGTCCAAAGCGTTTCTCTGTCAACCCAGTCAAATGCTTTTAAAAAGTCGACAAAACATACATAGAACCTTCCACCAGGCTTGGAGATATATTTTTGGACTAAAGACTGGAGTGAAAATATATGATCTATTGTAGAGCGATTTCGTCTAAAACCGGCCTGAGATTCAGGGATGAGGTTACCTTCATCACACCATTGTAGCAGTCTCCTATTCAATATGAATGAGATGATAATATTTACCAAGAACATTTAGTAAACTAATGCCCCTATAGTTATTTACATCATTTACGTTTCCTTTTTTGTGCAAACTAAATATCATAGACTTGGTCCACTCCTCTGGATAGTTGTCTGTGAAGAAAACTGAATTGAAAAGAGATACCGTAGGAGATATTCAGTCAGGTCCTGGCAACCGAATTTGTAAAACTCCGGCGATAGGCCGTCAGATCCACAAGCCTTGTCAGATTTTAAATTATTTTTAGCCAATACATGTACAATTTTGTCTCTTGAAATTGGTGAATTTAACAAATCACCTGGCTCACCACATGGGGAGGCATGAGGCTTTAAGGAAACAGATACGTTCAAGCTGGTTGACTTGTCTTTTCCATTGGCGTTTCCACCAGACTCCGAGAGGGGGTTTAGCAATTTCTCAAAATAGACATACCATTCTCTGGGTTTGATAGTATTCTTTGTTACCGGGTTTTTACATAAAACGGTATTGACCTGTTTCCAAAAATCTTTCGAATTGCGCTTCAAATAATTTTGAATAAGAATTTGAGTTTGTAATTGTGTATACTGTGATTTTTTAAATTTACAAAGGTTTTTTAATCTCTTTTTCAAAGCGAGATACATGTAGCTATCTAATGCTTTATTTGAGTTCGGAACATGAAATTCATTAATGCTTTGTATTTTTGCCTTATTGCATAGTAGCATTCTTTTTCAAACCATGGAGGTTGGGAGGTACACTTTTTCAACATTTTAACACCTGTAGATTGCATACAGTCGGCCGCACTTTTAACACAAATATTCAACATCTCAACAGCATTGTCTGTTTTACCTACATGGATAAGATCAGAAAATTCATTTTGAACACAAAACAGGTTGTACTCTAATGGCTCTACATAGTCTTCGACGTATGCGTTGTTCCAAGAAAATTTCTGGATATCATATAAAGGACAAACATTTTCTTGTTCTACGGGTTCACATTCGATGCCAGGTGTTGTAAGCGTTAGACTAAGAGGGAAATGGTCAGAATCTGATCTAGATAATGTATTATTTTAAAGGCTTTAATTACATCCTGAAACCCATCTATGATTACTATGATGTAATCTATGACTGACTTGCCTTTGCTTGCAATGCAGATGATGTTCCCTTCCTCGTCTCCATTGGTTCTTCCATTCAGTATTTGAAGTTTGTTAATTTTGCAAAACTCTAAAAGTTGAAACCCAAATGCATTAGTTTTTAAATCCCGAGACTTACGACCCCTGACGTCGAAATCTGTATAATCTGAGATAAGATCGCAAGTGTCAAATCCATCCATACAAAAGAAGCCACGTTATCAGGCAAAATAAATTCATCCATAACACCGGTCCTAGAATTTAAATCCCCAGCAATCAACCAGGGCAAGTTTCCACATTTTACATTAATCGTGTCCCACCATTCACTATACTGGTCAACGCCCTTCAATAAAGTCTCTCGATACACAGGTGAGTATTCATGGGGAATGTAAACAAAGCAGAACAATACATCCACTGTTGATCGTTGCACACTTTTGTCTTCGAGGAAAAAAATACATTCTTTTTCTGAAGCTGTCAGACCCTGAAAAAAGAAGCAAGTGCATTTCTAATCATTACAAAAACTAATCCACCAATATAGTGTTGGCGGTACGAAAAGTATAGATGATAGTCAGGGAATTTTGAAAGAAACAGTTCTTTGGAACAGGCATTAATTTCATTAAACGAAACTATATCATACTGTGAACAGAATGAGATGAAATCGTGATCAGAACGTTTTGGTTGCAAGCCACCGACATTCCTCGAAAGTAGCTTAACATCGTAAGTTTTTTTCGCATAGGTTGTTATTGTAGCTATTTGGTTTTCCCGTACCTCTGTTTTCACTGTTGCTCTGAAGGGGCCGGCCGAACTCCTATCTCGTCACAGACCGACCTCCTTGAGTTCTCGTTGTTGTTGTTGTTTCGTGTGCCTGCGCTGATCTCCCTGCGTTACCAATGTGTCGGTGGGTAGTGGCGGAGGAACCCGAGGGCGCCAGCTGAGTCTCTGGAACCACAACCAGTTTTCCATTCTTGTAGTATCCTCTCTGGTCTTTGTCTCTCAGTCTGCCCAATTCTTGACGTTGCTTCAGAGTAAGGTCATTTGAGACGCCGACATCTATTCTACGAAAACCCTGTCTCGCCCTGAGAACCTCTAGTTTGTCCACGAACGGTGTGAAACGAACTATGACCGGCCTCGTGCTGCCCCTGCCATGTGCGCCCAACCGGTGTGCACGAATGATGTCTTCCTCCTTCCAGGTTTTGGAGGGCACTGCTTTGTTTAGGAGATCGGTTATCTTTCTTCTCATTTTGATGGTGTCGCCGTCTCTTTCCTCCACTATTCCGTGGAAAATAACATTTTCACGGCGACTATACTGTTCTTGACGCTCAATACTGTCCTCCACCTGACATCGCCGTTCCTGTGTTTGTGTAATTAGATCATTTTTTGCGTCGATGTCAAATTGGAGGATATCGTGGCGGCGCTCTATTTCGTCTGGTGAAAATGGTGAAATGGTATGAGTTTAACGCCCCTATCAACACTATTAGGTTATTTAAGAGGCGGGACCTCCTAATTTAACGTCCGTCTCCGATAGGACCGAGCCAAGTGGGAAGTTCGTGTAAAATGCCTTTCCCAAGGACGCAACGTCGGACCGAGCTGAGGCTCGAACCCCCGAACCCGCAATCTCACGATTACGAGTCCGGTAGCCTAACCACTAGGCTACCGAAGCCACTCTATTTCGTCGACTCGTTCTCTTACTGCATGTATACTCTCTTTCACTTCTGCTATAGCGCTTTCCACTTTTTGAATAGAGCACGCTGTCTTCTGCACCTCCATTGTAAGGGTAAGGTATTTTTCACAAATATTAGTGTTTATTGTGTTGAGCTGCTCCTCGAAAGTGGGTCCTGGGTTTGACTCAACGCCACCGGCTAAATGTAAAGTGTTAACCACAGGTTCGACCATGAGGGACTTTATTCAGTTAGTTTCTACCACTACCAGCCACATAGCCAGAGCACAAACAAATAGTCGGGTGTTCAACTCACTCTGTTTCTCTTGTTTTGTGTTACAGCGAACGACGTCTTGTTGTGTTTTTGGCTTACGCCCACCGGAAAACTGTCCTATTGTGAAATGCCACAGCTCCACGGGTATCATGGTGGTCGTACTCACCCTCGCTACACAACACACCGTTAACACACTCCAAAAAAAAAAAGGGAAATTGCCTTTAAAATAATATTTAAAAACCCAAAACACTCTTATACTCTCAAAGTAAGCACTGCACTCTCACAAATCTACGACTATAAAATTTTACACTCCGAAAATGTCAGAGATCGAAACATACGTCTTCACTTTGTGTAGAGTGTCAGAGTTGGCGAAAGGAGAGACGTCAGGGGGCTCTCGTGGCCTAGAGGTTAAGGTGTTGGCCTAGAGGTTAAGGTGTTGGCCTCTCATTCAAAGGTCCCGGGTTCGAATCCGGGTAGCGACCGAAAAATTTTCTTCTCTAAAATTGTCTGCTTTCACCTCCTTTCCTGCTCTCTAGCAATGTTCTGTTGTCTGCTCTCATTTCCACTTTCTGCCCCCACCCCCTCACCTCCTTTGCCCCCCTGCTCTGGGCTCCTGACTTTTTCTGCAGCCTTTCTTCTGCTACTCCTTGGCTCCTCCTTACTGTTGTCTTTCTGCCACACCCCTGTTCTTCTGGTAGGAAAGATCTACACCTAGCCTTCTCGGACAAGGGCGAAAAATCTCGTAGGACCCGTATGCAAGTTGCGCACGTTAAAGATCCCTTGGTGGTCTAAAATCGATAAGAGTAGGCTTCGGCCGCCACCCGGGCAAAATTCATAATTTCCTACCAACTGAGAATATTAGGTGTGTCCCGCGCGCATATGCAGTTGAGAGCGCCGTAAAACATTTTACAAAAACAAACAAACAAACAGCTTTTATATCCATTTAAAAACTAATTTCAATGTGGATTACTTCAAAAAACGTCGATCAAAGGTCCAAAAAATGTACATTTTCAGTTTTCAAGGACTCTCAGGCATTGGAAGATACCAAGGTTAGGCGGTCATTTTCTCACGTATTTTTCCTCCGAAATTAGGTTACCCTACTTACTTCAATCACAAATATTTCGACTTCTTATTAAAGACAGATGGATATTTTTGTGTCCGAAAGGTAGACAAATAAACAAGCTTTAAGATGACAGCAATAACTCCAAATGCCCAAAAATTGACGAGAGCCTGATTCCACCTCGCTGCCTCGCATGTAGATCTTTCTGCGCTTTATTCTTTCTTTCTATTAACATTAGTAAGGTGAAGAGTGTATAACCGCCGTCTGTGGTGTAACGGTGAGGTGCCTCGCTGTCACATGCAAGAGACCCATGTTCGATTCCAAAGGAAAGGGGGGGGGGGGTAATTTTTATTGGGTATATCGGTTTTTTTTCTGAGATGTTTTCTCTATCTTTGTCCGAATTGACCATGACAGGTAGGACCGAAAGTCCGCCTCCTATATGATCTAAATTGAGTTGATAGGAGCGTAAAACGAATACATTTAAAATGATATGACCTTATTTGTTTTAAGTGTTTCAAAACACATTTGTCATCTTTTTTGTGCTTATTGACTTTGCGTTTCTTTCGTAGGTTAATACATTATATATATCTACTATTTCGTGTGTCTCCTACTTTAACATTTAAGTCCTCGATTACTAGCTTTAAACATTGAGACTTTAGTGCGTCATTGCTTTGTCAACGTCTTCATATTTTCCCGCCTTCTGATAGAGGGCCTTCTCCGCATAATATGCAATTAAAAAATTGACATACCACCTGACGATAAAGTAAAAAGTCTTTTTTCGAAGAGGTCCCATTCATTAAAAATTCTATGCTGGAAATACTACACGACGGAAGTCATTGAGTTTTGTGTATAAAAGAAGGAGATTAGAAACTTCCCAATAGGAAAGAAGGACAGTTTTACCAATTCAGCACTCTGTCAGCATCGCGATCCTTCTACTTCTAGTGCTAAGCGCCTGTTCTCAAAGATCCAGGCAGGACGAATCGACTGTCAAAATACGCCTTATCAACGTTCATACTGTCAGATCTCTGTGCAAATAAGATCAGATCAGATGTCACCTGGTCGTTAAAAGAAATACATGTCATATGGAGGCGGACAGTCTGATTCGGCAATGTACATTTAGGGCATTAAATCTTTTCTTGTTGCTGTTTTTTTCCTTCAAACATGTTGGTGGCTTAATATTTAATAGGTTAGAATTTCGTACCATGCAGTCCTTTCTTTGAGAAGTGCATTTTCAAGTAAATTGGGTGCGAAGATGAAAAGGGCACTATCACCTCATGGAGATCCTCTGAATGATCTTCGTACTATGTTTAAAAAAGCAGTGTGTGTGTGTGTGTGTGTGTGTGTGTGTGTGTGCGCGCGCGCGCGCGCGCGTGTGTGTGTGTGTGTGTGTGTGTGTGTGTGTATGTGTGTGTATGTGTGGTGCGTGGTTGGGGTGAAGGGGAGGGGGTGGGGGGGTGAGAGGGGTGGGGAAACAATCCTTTTTTAAAAATAATGTTCTTTTCTCCAAAATTGTTTCCCTTTGAAATACGGTGCGGCGACTCTGTCCGGAATTATTCTTAATGTGTTGGTTTTCCAATTGTTACATTTCTGTCGAATATTATTCGTACAATATGAACTAATGACAAAAACTGTTTTTGGTTAAGGTCATATTACATTTATAACACACAGCATACATCTCCAGATTATTATTACATGGCTCTAGTTATTTTGGCTGTGTTTACTTATCTTCACGATTTTAATCAAATAGTGCCCACCATAGTGAACCAGGAATACGTCAGAGTGCAGTGATGCATTATTATAATGAAAAGCACAAGTCCATGTACTGAAACGCTTAGCCTGTAGTTTTTGGTAGCCAAGTTTGGGATCAAAGTCAAAGTCATCACTATTTGTAATTCTAGCGACATCATGACATATAATTACAGTTTAAAAAAAATTTCACCTTTTGAATCGTACTTTTTCTGGTTTGTCTACGGTTACGTTAGCATTGTTTTGCTTGTTTTTTTTTTTTTCGCGGAGAGAGACATTCAGATAGCAAAATAGGCCTATATAATTAGTGTACTAAATGTAGAAGAAAAATTCCATATTTTTTCTAATCCTCACTCTGACTCGAATGGGCGTGACAATTTTGTTTTCACTCTTGAGTGAGGCCACTTGACCACTTGACTGTTTACTTTTGACTTTTTTTAGTCCAGATCTTTTTCATTAGCCGGTATCCATATGATATAAAAAATATTGCCCTCGTTATGGTGGTGTAGTTATGATTTATCATACTTGTAATCATTCGTTGAAACTCGTAATTACAACTTGGCAATTTCACACGTAAGGTAAACCATGATCTATCACCATAACGAATGCAATAAATTTCTTCAAGACAAATGCGTGTTGTCATATATTTAAATCTCGAGGCTCTTAGTAATTAAATCAAAAGTTATTCACAAAAAACCTACCACCTTTATTATGTTGGACCAGCTAGAGCATCGAGCCTGACGTTTAATCTTGTCTCTAATATTATGGTCATTTTTGTTTTGTTTCAGGAAATGTTTACAGGGAACACATACATTATATTCTCTTTAGAAAGCCTCCCAAAATACGTAAAGATATATCTATTTTTTTCCAAAATTTTATTCGATCTTTTGGATGAAGTACAGAATATTAGGGCCGGTGAATGTGATGTCACTATTGCATGTAGGAGACCCGAGTTCGATTTCCACGTTGTGGCAGTTTTTATCGAGTATCTTTTTGCTAGAATATTGTATCCTTCTTAGCTCGGCTGATCCCTGACAAGCAAGGTCGGAACCACACCCCCTCCTACATGATCTAAAGTGTATCAGTGCCGGTGTGAAAACGCCGCATTAACGCTCAGTGTCCTTTTTTAAAGGACGTTTTTTTAATCGACTGGACAAGGACACTAATGCAAGCAAATCATTACTCTTTCGTTTCCTCAGATGGTAAAGAGATTATTCTTTTGTATTACTTCTACTCTAATTTTCTATCCATTTTTGTGTTTTTCGCTGTGTACATTTTCCCTCCTCTCATTCAAAAATGGCGGAAAAAGACACCCATCTAAAACAAAGATGTACTAAGGTGTATAAACACTACATTCACCCAAACTTGCAATTGTTGTAATCATTTTGTTAATACTTGTTCAGAAAATATCAAAACTCCTTTATAAAGGACAAAATAAAATAAATTTAAGTTAAAAAAAAATTGAAATACTCCAAGATGTGTTATGGCTCCTTCATTTGAATGCACTGTCACATAAAAAAAAAAAATGAAATCAGTTAATTTTTGAGACCTTGGTCATTAATTGGTTTAAGGAAAAAGAAAGTTTGGAGGAGAGGGTGCGTTACAGCAAAATAAATGGTGTTTTAAGGTCAGACTATCGTTTACTAACATTTCTGGACAGCATGGTGACTGAAGTGAGCTTAAAGCTGAGGATAAATACTAAAAAAAAGAAAGTTATTGCGCCAGTTTCTGTAAAAAAATAAATGCATGTTTTGCAGAGGTTATACTCACTAGTCTTGTATTTCTGTAGTGTCAATTTTATCAAGCCGTAGTCATGTTTTAGTTAGCAATATTTTATGCTTTCTTTTTACAAGCATCTAACCATCGTCGGCTGTTCTCTCAAAATGCTGGTTTAAAAAAAAAAAAAAAAATAATTTTTGTTTTACTACACATCATTACATTTTCTGCTTTTAAATTCGAATTTAATGTAACTTTCGCAGGATGTTCACAACGCCTGATCTAGCATTCTTTTAAAGGATCTGTGATCGCATTTGTAGGTTTTTATAAAAGACATCAGAAAGTTAGAAGATTTTTTTTCACAGTTATTCAATAACCCAAGTTTTAAGTTCCACGAAATAAAATTAAAGCACATACAAACAGTTCCTCTAGCCAAAATCACGGACCTGTACATTTCCCAAGTATATGCCAAATGAAAAAAAAATGTTCATAACTAAAAGCGTAAACAGGATCAAAGTAGGTAAATAAAGATCAACACGGCCATCGTTTCCATAGCAACTGAGCCTTGTTCACTTTTTTAAACTACTGATTTCGCACATCAGATATGGGCTTTTTATGGTTTGCAATAGCCGAGATAGACTTTTTTTTGTAGCTCTACTTTTAAAAAAAAGCATATCAGGGACACTGGTTTCAGTTTCTGGAACACCAACAAGATTTATTTATACTGTTTGTTTTCACAACAAGATATTGCTTTTTTTAGAGGCATCTGATTTAAGGTTTTAAACATTTTCAATTTCCAAGTGTGAAATCCTGGGTCAATGCTTCTCATTCATAAATAATTTTTCCACAAGTCAAAGTCTTGCTCAGGAACATCTTTTCAAAAGGATTGAAGGCCTGTAAGACCAGTCTTGACCTCAGTAACAGCTTCTTTCTCGCTTACCAACATCTCATCCCAGCAGTTTAAGGACTGCCAGACCGGTCTTGACCTTACTTATAACTTTTCCCAAATCAAAATCCTGTTCTTCTACATCTCTTCCAAACAGTTTAAGGACTGTCAGACCTGTCTTGACCTCCTTTATAACTTTTCCCAAATCAAAATCCTCAATCTCTGCTTCTCTCTTGCCGAACAATTTTGCAATACTAACAGCTCCTGGGATTATTGTCACGAGATCTTTGCCAATGCCTTTAACGTCGTCTCCTACCTTGTGCCAGTTTGTGTCTTCTACCTCAACTGGAAGAGTGTCTCTCTTGCCGAACAAACTGGCAATGCTAATAGCTCCTGGGATTATTTTCACGAGATCTTTGCCAATGCCTTTAACGTCATCTCCTACCTTGTGCCAGTCCGTGTCTTGGAACTCAACTGGGAGACTGTCTCTCTTGCCGAAGATTGAGGCTACAGAATGGGTGATTTTGTGAATGCCTCCTGTGACCTTTTCCAAAGCAAAGTCTTCCACATCCATTGGGGCAACATCTCTCCTGCTAATCACATTCAGCACCTTGTTGTACAAATCTACCAAATCTTTCTTGCTTCCCAGATCCAGGTCCTGGTTTTCAAGGTCCCTTTTTCCAAAAACTCCGGCAAGAGCACCTGTGACTTTCTTGATGCCGTGGGTAACGTCTTCTAAATGAATATGAATATCTTCGATCTCAATGGCATCCAGGCCGTCTCTTTTGTTCAGCAGATTTATAACTGGCTTCAGCTTGTTCACGATGTCTATGATATCAGCCAAATTCAGATCCTCTGCTTCTACATTAGCATTATTCTGGAAGAAGAAAGTGATTTCATTATTTTCTTTCACCATGTTTTGTTGTCCATTCAACAGTTTAACAGATTCTACCTGCTCGATATCGCGAGAAAAAAATATCAGTGTTTTAGTCTTGGGATCGTGATAAAACACAATGAATCACTTATTACTGAAAGCAGCATACATTTCAGTTTTGCGTCCAGAGTACAATGACTGATTCAAAGTGACATTGGTGGCGTCGGTGGCCTAGTTGTTTGGCTACCGGACCCTTAAGTTCGAGATTGCGGGTTCGGGGGTTCGAACCTCTGCTCGGACTAATGTTGTGTCCTTGGGAAAGGCACTTTACACGAAATTGCCATTCGGCTCTGTTCTTTTGGAGATGGAAGTTAAACTCGCAGGTCCCGTTTTTAAGTGTTGATAGCAGTAGGAGCGACCTGTACCATCTCATCATTCAACAATTTGTGATGCAGCGTGGTGAGATAAGGCACTCGTCAAAATAATGGTAGTGAAGAAACTGGCATTTTCCCGCAAGTTTGGGAATTTGAATCACATTTTTGTTTTTTGGCCCAACACCTTTTCCTGCCCATTAAAGAACTCATTTTGTGTGGATTTTACTGAAAAACTTTGATTAAAGCATACAAGATGAACATTTTCAGTTTCCATGGACTCTCAAGCTAGGGAAAGAACGCACCTTTGGCGGGCATAACTCGATAATTTTACCTCAGAAACCTGGAGACCCCTACCTCCTTCAATCTGCATCCAAGGTAAATGGATATTGTTTTCATAAAAAGCAAGGAAAATGGACAGGCTTTAAGATGATACTAATACCTCCGTATGCCCAAAATTGACGAGCACCTGATTCCACCGTGTCGTGACACATTTGGTTTAAAGTGATATCGGGTGTCAGACAATGCTGTGTCCTTTCACCATTACTCTTTATAGTCTACATGAACAGATAACACAAGAAACAAACGACAACTCAGAGCAACTAAATACAATCCTCTTTGCTGACGACAACTTAGTAAAAAGCTCTTCGCTGACGACCAGAGCCCGATAGTATAACAAGACCAGGACAGACTTCGAGAGCATATAGCTCAATTAAACAAAACGTGAGAGGAAAATATGAAATAAAAGTGAACACAACTAAGACACAAGTAATGAAGACCCGAGAAAGGAAACCCCATTAAATATCAAAGTCACACAATTGAAAACAGTACAAGTATTTAAAAAGGCCTTCTTTGGAAACATGTTCTCGTCAGACGGAAACATAACAGAAATTTAAAGACGAGTATTAAGCGTGCAAAAGCGGTCACATTACCAACGAGCACGCATCCTCTCCCATCAAAACACCATAATGGAGACAAATAAACAACTACATGTACATATAATCAGAGTAGTCATCATAGCCTCTCTCTGCTACAAGTATCGAACCTTGATCCTCAACAAAGCGCAGTAAAGTAAAATGACAGCTTGCGAATTGGAAAGTCTTAGCAAAACGTTGAACACCACGAGGAGAGACAGAAAGAGAAACGAAGACATCATATGTCAAGTGGAAGTCAGATCAAGTGAAATGCATCTAGACAAAGAAATTATAAAGTGGTTTGGACATTTAACGAGAACACGGTCACGACAGCCAGCCCCCAAGGCCTACAAAGTGCAATTTGATGGCTTTTTGAAAGGGGGGGGGGGTGTTACACCCCCAAAATTCAGATTCGGTTCAAAACTATGGAATTTGAGTTGTAGGCATTTTAGCTTCCTCAGCCTTCCCTACAACTATTTCATAGCAGAAGAACCCCCCATAAAACGTATTTTTTCTCGTACCGGGCATGTTTGTCACAAACATTTCCTCTCAAAGTCAATATTTTATTTTTCTTTATCGGCCGTTTTCTCCAAACGCGACTTTTCTCTATATCCATACTAAAAAAAATAACTCCACCATTTTTTCATCCAAACTTCATGAAATTTTCACAGAATGAAGAGAAGACGTAGGCCTAATACTAAATATTTGTCTGTTGAATTTTAAATATATAGAACAGATTTTTGTTGGTGGTGTCTGGAGTGTTGATTTTCACGGATTTTTTGCAAACTTGAATGCTACCTCAGGAAAAAAATTCATAAAAATTTTTCTAATTCTTTTACGAAAAAAACAACAACAAAATTTTAGATCTAATGTTTATTAACATGCATGCAAAAACCCCCCAATCAATTTCCATAAGCGATAAGTGCGGTATTCATTACGTAAGACATGTAAACAAAATAAAAAGTGGAAACCCTCCAAAGGAACAACATGAAGATCCAAACAGCAACACACCTAGCCCACGTCTGACAGTTGCATTTGCCCTCGATTCCTGATAGTATAAGAGGGCAGATAAAATATTGGTATTAAAAGTAAATAATAGACAGGCAGATAGCTCAGCTGTATTATACAGGGCCAGAGTCACTATCATCATCATCATCACCATCATCATCATCATCATCATCATCATCATCATCATCATCATCATCATCATCATCGGTAGTAGTGTTTTTACCAAACCTAAAATAATTACCAGTTGGGCAGGGAGGGCGGACACACCAGCCAAAGCAAGGGCACAGACCAAAATGACAGCGTTCATCTTGACGGGGCTTGTCTTCTTTCAACTCTGAAATAGGCAAAGCAAAATCGCGTTTAGATGTACATATGTATGTAGTTAAGTTTTGACCTTGTAGTGTCAGTTCAATGCAGTGACCTACCAGCTTGCATCCTTGCTCAGTCACAAGTCACAAGAACATCGCAATCGAATTGAAAGCTCAGCTTATAAATAATGTCTTCACACCAGTGCCAAACATGATCACTAAATAAAGCACGAGAAAGAAAAATTAATTTATGCGAAATGAGGTGTCTCCGCAAAAACCATCAATGTTGTCGGAAGAGACAGTATAGAGAACGAGACTATACGCCTACAAACCGGAATACAATCAGTTACGAATTTCATTGAGCTTCAAAGAATCAAATGGTTTGGACATCTAACCAGAATGCTCTAGAAACAAATAGCGGCACTGTCTGGATTGGGTTAAAAGGGTCCTGGAACTATTAATTAACATCTATCACTAACGCCATACAGCACACAGGATCTAAACCTGCACATCACCTCGACATCCAAAGGATACCAGTACCAGAGGAAGGAAAAAGTAAAAGTAAAATCAAAGTCTCAGTGCAGTTGGAAGCAGTGCTGGAAAGTGAATCTGAAGTTCGTTACTAAAAATATATTGTTTTAAGCTACGAAAAGTGACGGCTAATAAAAGAACGGCAAGTGTTTTTTTTTTGTATGTTGTTTTTGTTTTTTGTTGTTTTTTATTTCTTTTTTTATGCGTACAAATGGAGATCTTCTGAAACTCAAAACGTCAAACTTTCATAAAGTGGCCTAAATCATAAACTGAGATGTGCTTAAGGCTTTGAGGTTAATTTTTCTGTCTCATTAGCTCCCTTGTTCCTGTTTCAAATACAGTTGAAACTGTATCAGACGGCCACCCATTGTCGAGGAGAAAAGTTGTTGTCTTAGACAGATGGGCATCTTACACAGAGTCATTATAAATGTGATATTTTAGAATACACAAGGGAGGAAATGAGACGTGATCGTTTGCAAAAGTGATTGTCTTATACAGGCGGTCATTAGAGCAGGCTCAACTATATAATTGAAACTGTCTAAGCCAAGAGCCCATAGATGAGGAGAAAAGTGGCTGTCTTAGACAGACAGCTTCTCACAAAGTGTCATTATAATGTTAAAAAAACAACCCAAGCCAACTTTAAGGGAGGAAATGGGACAAGGTCGTTTGTAAAGGTGATTGTCTTATACAGGTGGCCATAAGAGCAAGTCCATATGTACAGCTGAAGCTATCTAGGATGGCCACCCTTTGACAAGGAGAAAAGTAGCAGTATTAGACCGGTAGGCGTCTTACACAGTGTTATTTTAATGCAAAATATACACAAGGGAGGACGTTGAAATCGCCCTTTTGTACAGGTTGTCTTTTACAGGTGGACAGTAGAGCAGGTTCAACTGTAGCCTATTACTCCTGATACTAGTTTCTTACTGAGATTTTTAACCGAAACTTCATTTTCCTGACCCGAAACTTTCAAAGGTCACCTTCGATTCTATGTTGAGATGAGATAAGTAGACAGATTTGACTGATAAGAAATTTTGTTTTTCAGCCAAAAACACTCGAGTCAAAAGTGGAACTTTCTGCTTAATGATAATGTTTTCAGCGTGCAAAGGTCGTTAGGTGGATGGTGTCTCTTCCAGTGGTAGGTTCTATTTTAACTTCTGTTTTTAAAAAATAATTAAAAACATTATGTTTGTCTGTCCTATTAGCCAGTTCTCACGGTGTGGGTTTTACACCTCCCTGCCAACACTAAATATACATGTATTCAAAAGGCAGCAGGGCCAATGGCCTTAACGCCCATCTCCGATAGGACCCAATGAAATGACAGGATAGCCTTACCCCCTCCCCACCTCCAACTAAATTAAGTTCAGAACGTCCGTTGGGGATTCAAACCAGGCCACCCATTCCATAATCCAACGTGGTGCCAACGGTGTCTTGAGCTAACGGTGCACCACGTCTAGTTCATCTTTTTCCTGCATTAAATAGTGAAAAAGACAGAATTGAAATGCAGCGTGATAAGAAAAAAACCCAAAAAAATCTTTGTAAACTTTTTGGGCAAATATTTCCACCACACTGCACTGGCGCCTTGTGTTTCAAATACCGGTACAATATAATTTGGCAGCCAAAAGGAATTTTTGTGATATTCGTTTTAGATAGTTCCACATAATAGTTTTGCTCTCAAAAGCGCAGAAGAAAATAACCCATTTTTTTAACATGACGCACCAGTTCGCATTAGGCCTACCTCTTAAAGTCATATTGCAAGACACAGCAGTCTAACAAGTCAATTGAAGTTTGCAGATATTTTTTTCTCAAGTGTCCTTTGCCTGCTGAGATCATAGTTAAGTTTAGTAAAAAATAGAGAGCATTTTTGTTGTTGTATTGAGCATTGCCTCGCCTCCAACTTATCAGCCCCAACATAATTTCCTAAGTTTGACACAAGTTGAGGAAAGACAGCTAAAGTGCCCTCAGGGCTTTCTCTGATGTCATGGGTAGAGAATTTCCGTCCGTTTGAATCTATAGAGAGAATCAGAATGTAAAATTCCTAGACAAAACGACCACTACAAGTCGAAAACGCACCGTTTACAACCTTTTAACTGTCACAAAGATACAGAATTCAGTAGTCGTGTTCCATGAGACGTCTGTCCGCTGACAATGTCTTCGGCTACGCCTCTCCTAAACCTTAACGGTCCAGTTTCTCAAAGTAAATCTTCGCCTATGACAGTATCATTTTCATGTTGACGTGGATGAGGGGATGGCTATGTGTTCATGGTTCCTCGGTCCTCTTGAAAAGCGTAAACATTTCCTGAATGACATTTAATTTATGGTTCAGTGCGAAGTTCATTTTCGCCTTTCAGGATAAGTAAACAGTACAAATGCTGTCTATTGCCCGCCCCCACCTTCTTTTATATCTAGACGACATTTTGTAATGAGGAATTGTAATTCTAAAAAAAGTTTACGGTGTGTGCGGTTTGAAGCATTTGTGATTAGGCGTGTCCTTATGTTCGGCCACCCCGAATGACGCGTCAAAAATGTTTCGAATCCAAAGGAGGACATGGAAATCACTGGCTCTAAGACTTCTAGAATATCAATGTTAGTTTTTTTTAAAATTCTGTAAGAGAGATTAAATCTTGTTTAAATGTTACAGGGATGGAAAAATTAAAAGTTAAAAAGAAAAGGAAGGAAATAAAAGGCTAACCAATCGATTCATGACTTTCTTTAAAAGATTTTTATTGGTGCATTTTGCGTTTACAGGTGTTTTTTCTTTAAGCCGTTTTTGTTTTCAAAAATAGCTTTTTTTTTCATTATAAATTTTATGCAAAAATATTCTTTGGAATAAATAACATATGCTCCAAATTACAACATTCTAGAACAATTTTTGTGCTAGATAAGCAGAAAAAAAATTGTCAAGTCTTTTTGGGTTATCCTGTACTTTGGCCTCATAAATAAATCAAATAGACTAGAAAAACTGCTGCTGTGTGGAATGATGGAGGAAAAGAAAAGCAGAGGAAGGCAAAGAACAATATAACATATAAGCCTACAAAGATGTCCTGAAAAACCTTGCCACGACGAACTCAAAAAGAAAAAAAGATACAACAATAAATTCTAGTTGGCTTTCCGTGAGTTGAAGTAAAATGTATAACTACCAATTACATTAAAGCTTACTGTTCCAGTTCCAGCTGAACTTTATGTAGGCCTAAATTCAAACTGAATAAATTTCTGCCAGATCAAAAGCTAAGCTATTCATTTCAAGGACCCTCTGTAGACGTACAACGTTTTCCGTTTTTATTTTTATTTTTGTTACGCGATATTCATCAGTTCTGAGGCCGCCTCAAATCTTTCACATAGACGTTCGTGAGTCCCTAGATCTACAACATAAAGCCTCATGGGCGCGCCAGTCTTTGGTCAAAGGGCTGGTATCCGGCAACCGGGAACGCAAACCATTTTTTCCCCAACAGGCCTAGGTGGCCCAGTTCCTTTGAAATTTCTCCACGCGACTTTAAAACTTCATTCCAATTTCTTGTAAAAAAATGGCGAAAGCCTAAAAATCTTAGCATTTCCATACTCAGCATTCCAGGTATAATAAGCATAGATTACAGTCCGATAGGTTACCGGGACCAGGGCAAGGTACAACAAGTCTAAAGTAGGATCATCTATGCTGAAACGTATTACTCATCTAACATTTGAAATGGACAACTGTCTTTCTTTTGTGCTCTCGCCGTGTTGATATCACAGTAGATGTCGGCGTCTTTCGTCGATTCTCAAACTGAACTTTTGTGAATAATTTTTTTTTTGTGTGTGTGGACATCTTCATGGCTGTCAACAAATCACGCACTGAACTGGGCATTGGAGTGAATACCCCACACAAGTAGCCATACCACAAACACACATTACCAATATCTTTCTAATGTCTATTGTTATTCTGCTACACTCACAGCACAAAGTGAACTGGTCAACGCTTCAAAGTAATTCTCCGTTTCAAGAAATGTAAAAAACCCATTGCACACCCTCCCCTCAACCACCCCCCAAACAACAGCAACAACAACAACAACAACAACAACAACAACAACAACAACAACAACAACAACAACAACAACAATGAAATAGAATCAAATGAGCAAGCAACTGAAATCGAAATCCTGTCTTGCATAATTTGCAGTTTTCAGTTTCAGTTTGGAAATAGACCCATAATTGCATAAGGGCATATGACTCCAATATGAACGCTCGTGTTGTTTTCACGTTAGTTCACAGATGAGCTTGGTTTTAATTTGTAAAGTTGAAATGTGTTGGAATATAAAATGTCACGATAAAAGTTAAGTTTTTAAAACAGTAGTTCAATTTTAGAAAAAAGAAGGCTAGATCTACTAGCCTATTAGGCCTATCAACATAAAAAAGTAAAAACCAATGATTTTGTGATTTTAATTGAGATAAAGACAGAGAACAAGTTCTGCAAATCAGTGTGTTTAAAAATAATAGTTCCTACTGGTCTCTCTAAAGTCTCGTTAGGTCGTTATTGCATAGGACATGAAACGGTTTTTCATAACCCTTCAGGTGATAGGCTATTTATTATTATTATTATTATTGTGTCTAGGAAGAATGTCCGATACGTAATTTTGTTCACTAGGGTTACTTCATCTCTTCTGGAGAGACCCGAAAGTTTCTGTGGGCACAACATTATTTGTTGGCTTAATTGTCCGCCCTACAGACTGGATGTGTAGCTCTGACTTTTATTTTTGACGTATGCGGGAGAGAATTCTCCGTTTGTCCCACCAGGAAGGACAAGGATACCTTAGCCAGACGATCGACCTGCTCGTTTCCTCGGATGTCTACAAGGTTAGGTTGCCATGCAAACTCAATCTTCTTTCTCTGTTCGTGTAAGAGTAGTGTTTCTTTTCCCTTGCATTTCCCTGCTAGATCTCAGTGGCAGTCAACTGTATGTTCTTCAATCCGCATTGCTATTTATTTTTACGTATGTGACTGTTCTTCCTACTTGGTAGGGCCACTTGCCTCCAGGCAGCTGCATTCGGATTTCGAAGGTACTCTTTGATATGTTTTTATACTTACTAGGGTATTGTCAGCTTTGGGTGGAATTAATTTTGAATTATTCTCGCCAAATTTTAGGACAACGAAGGTATACATGTGCGCAACTTGCTTGTTGGAGTGAATTTTAACTGAAGCTTGACCATTTTAGGGTTTAAGAGTGTACAATTGTTGAGCGAAGCAATTCTTGCCAATAGATTTGTATAACAAAGCGAAACACTTGACTAATTTTTCATTTTTTTGAATATATAGAACTTAGAAAAATAAATCTTTCTTAAGTATAGACAATTAATCCCCTTCAAATTAATGTTGTTGCCAATTAGAGTGATAAAAAGAGACGGGCAACACTTTCCTGACGTGAGATATTCACATACAGGAATAACCCTGAACTTTGACAAAATACAGCAAATAATCTAATAAACAGTAGAAATGTCAGTAATCATCCATCCGAAACAAGTGTGTCCATTTGTTTTTGGCCATGTTCTGCGGAGTACGTTAAAAGGCGCATTCATTACCAGAATCCAATAGCATTATGTCAGTCTTTCTTCTGAAATGTTCTTTCCCATTATGAATCGGCACATTATGGTAGTGTCACTCACCTTTGTGAATCGGACCAAGTCGTTTGGTCTCTCGAACTCAGAGGTTTATATAGGCTGTGTCGGCAATAACTGGTCACGATTGGAGGTGGAAATAGACACTCACTGTAGTAAAACAAAACTTTAAAAAAATCGCTCATGGAAAAGACCGATGGTTTGAGCATGCATCAGCAGTGCCCCAGGTCAAAAGTTTAATCAAGGCAAAGATTAAAAGAAACAATAATGGACTGAGGATTTTAAAAAAAAGTAGCCAACGATGGCTAAATTTCTCGGTTTTCTTGTTGTTGTTGGTTTTTGTTTTGTTTTGTTTTTTTGTCTGGTGATATCTTACTGTCGTACCAGACATAGCAAAACAAGAACAACAAAAAGAAAAACAAACGATGTTCGAAATCTTATCTTGCTCTCGGGTGTTTCGTCATCGCTTAGAATTTAAATATAGGTATTTTTACATCCCTTTCAACACAATGTAAGTCATTTAGAAGGCGGGCTTCTAACCCTGATTGGGGTTCGAAGGCAATTCCATTCAGAGAGGGATACAACATCTCAGGAGAAGGACTGCTTACTACTAACTGATAACTGATAGTATAATCCACGAGGATCGTAGGGGCGCTGTATAATAGAGAGCCTCGTCAGGTGCCTCCACTTTTCATGGTTTTGGTAGTGTGGAGCTTTCCTCTTATTTTCCCTTGGACGAGGACTGCGCTGGTTGCTTTACTGTATAGCTGTTGGATCGACCCTATCAGCATTGGGCTCATGTTGTAGTTCTGCATTGCTGCCCATAATGCATCATCACACACGCTATCAAAGGCCTTTTTGAAGTCAATGAACACATGGAAGATGTCTGGCTGGTGTTGACCGTATTTCTCGCAGAGAACTCTGTCGTTGAATATCTGTTCTGCTGTACTTCTTCCATGCCTCAACCCGGCTTGCTCTTCAGAGATAATTTTTTTTGCCTGAGGTCTCAATCGGTTTTGATCTAGTATAACTTTCAGCGTCACTCTGCTTACATGGTTTATAAGACTAATAGTTCGATAATTTTGGCACATCTGATAGCCTTTCTTGGGGGAAAGTTTGTTAGAGATTGTGTCCAGGGTGGGAGACTTTTGCCCTGTCTTAAAGATTTTCTGGCAGATGCTAGTGAGGATGTCAACAACTGTCTCTCCGCCATGCTTGATCAGTTCTACAGAGATGTCAACTACTGCTGCTTTTCTATTATCCAGTGATCTGCTGTCTCTGCTTTTGCACAAAGGATTGGAAAGTCATCGTTGTTTGTCGATTCATGGCAAGACGTTACAATGTGGTCACCGTTGGATTGGTAGTTTTAAAGGTCTGAACAGTACTCAGTCCATCTTTTTAGGATGTCTTCTTCCTCGGTGAAGCAGTTCCCTGCTTTGTCTTGGATTGTGCTAACTCTTGCTTGCCTTGGTTTTGTTAGTTCTTTCACTGTTTGGAATGCTTGCCTGCTGTTGTAGAAGGACTGAGATACTCGATAACAGTTTTCTCCGCGTTCGAGAATCGAAGTCAGGTCTCTTGCGTGCGAAAGCTAAGCGTCTAACCGATAATCCACAGCCTCCGGGCTCTTAACGCTCTCTAGGTCTAATTTATTATTCCTAAAGTGAAACCATTCATGTTTAGCATACTACTACTACTACTACTACTACTACTACTACTACTACTACTACTACTACTACTTAAAGGATGATGATGATAATAATAATAATAATAATAATAATAATAATAATAATAATAACAATAATATTAATATATATATTACATTTGATATATATATATATATATGAAGACTTAAAATAGAATATAACAGAACAAATAAAGAGGGCATGGACTGGTGTCCTAGAGTGACCTCAGGGGGCGCATACCTCGTTTGTCTTAGCGCCTGGGCGGCCGAGGCTCACTTAAGATAACGGCTACATGCTAGAGGAATTTCAGCAAACCATTTCATTGGCTCTCATTGTTCTTCACGGTAGCGGTCTGTAATACGATGTTTGTTATATGTAACAGATGAAGATGAAAGTATTCTTCCCATCCACAGCTTAAAAGTTGGTTGCAGCAGGCTAATGGTAAGCAACATGGACGGAAGACAATAGATCGTCATACTGGTGGTTGCTACGCGTGGGGCAGCCGCCGAGTTTGGTGTTCCTTGCCCAGGTCTTCAAACCCTCGTTAGCTGAGACTGCGAGGCTCTGGTGGTACCTCTAGGCAGTCTATTCTTCGATATGGAAGGCATTTGAACAACCTCAAGCATTTAGACACTAATCTGATTGTCTTTTCTTTATCTTGTCATCAGATAAATTGTATCTAAATGAGAGTGTAAATCTGATGAGCGTACTGCCCCTTCTCTTTTTAAACACACATTTACAAGTCAAACCGGTCACGGCAGAAGATTCAAGTCATCTTAACAAAGTTGCATGTATAGTAAAATTGCATACCCTTGTTATAAAACACAATGGTCTGTTGGTTGTTACAGTTAAGCTTACACAAAAACGAATGTATTACAACCAAAACTGAGAGTGTTACTACCGAAACAACAATTTAAAAAATAAATAAATAAAAATAGAATAACAAAGAAATACGGCTGCTTACAGCTTCTCGGAAAACAACTGGACTTGGATAGAGCTTAGTCCGTCCATGTTTAAAACTAAATATCCGATTGTTGTTACAACACATACATAAAATATAGCAATTACTGAGAGAGTAACGATCTACATAAAAAGCTACTAATGAAATTAGGATGACAAATTAAAATGGGTTCTAAATCACTATTATCTGTTGGTTGTCACAATTTGGCAAACATTACAACCAAAACGGAGAGTGTAACGACCGACATGACATGTTACTATTGACATTAGGATGATGAAGAAATAAGACTGCTGCCAACTTCTTAAATCACAACCAAGCTTAGAGAGAGAGAGAGAGAGAGAGAGAGAGAGAGAGAGAGAGAGAGAGAGAGAAAGTAAAGTCAGTACAAAGAACTCTGTAAATGTTCACACCTTGTTTTAAACACACATGTTTGCTGTTACAATAAATTAGGCATACGCAAAAGATGAATAGATTTTAACATAATGTTGGGAGTGTAACAATAGATCAATGATAGTGGGAGAAAGATAAGGGTAGACCCTAAAAAATGCAGCAAAGATGTAAATTCTACAGTTAGACAGATAAAATTGTGTGCATTAAGTTATAAAAATAGGCATTCGAAAGTGTAGAGGAAATAATTTTTAATGCAATCAAAGTTGTCAAGAAAGCAAAACTTCCGGTTTAGTCAGATTAGTATATCCAGAGACACTATATCTCTGGTATATCGTACATGCTTTCCTGCGTGAAAGTTTACGTATGGTACATTTGTACGGAATTACCGAAATTATTGACTCGTAACAAAAATAGTACATAAAAAGATTGTTCACTGGGCCAAAAAAGTGTCCGCGGAAATTCGCAGAAGTTCGTGCATATGGTTCAGATGGAGCTGCAGTCTCTGTTGTGAAGCTCTCTTTCGTTTCTCCAGAAGAATAAGAATAGCCCCCTTTTGCACACCAGCTGTTCCGGTTTGCTCAGTGGGGAGTTTTGAGTACATTTTATTTTAATGACCTCTCGCCTCTCATTCTAAAGCCAACTAAAACGACGAAAACAGTCGCCCCTTCCAACCGAAGAGGATTTTTGTCAGCGTAACCATTTGAAAAAGGCGTAATTCCAAAATTCTAATTCTAATCTATACAAAAACTATTTCATTTAACTTTGATTTTTTCCACACAAGTAGGGAAAGTCTTTTCGCAAAGCGTGCGCTTTTTCGAAGAGGGCGCCACCGGATTTTGAGGACACTTTTTCAATTGGATTCAAGGAGAGAAGTGTGAGCCATCTCGTATGTACGATATTTACTCGTAAACGGTATAATGATTTAGGTAATACATTTTGTCGATCTCGGGTAACCACTGGTAGGTCCTACTTCTTTACTTTCCATCTGTTGCTTCTGTCTCTTTATGTAAAAAGAATGGAAAGCCAGAGTATTAAGAACGCGTTTTTCGCCCGCACCCGAAGTCGGGGCTTCTCGGTGGACATTTGTTTCCTGTGTGATTCAGGACTCTGAGAATTGCCATCTGCGCCATTGACATCATAAGGTGGCAATCGTACAACAAGAAGAGGGCAATATAGATGTGACTGAAGGGCGCCAAGTGCACATTTCATGTCACCTATCTTACACAAGTGCAAAATCTTGCAAATCATAAAAAGGCTCGCCACGGACCAGGCAGGAATGGGGCAAAACGCAGACTTCGGTCAACGGTCTAGTCTAAGAGTTCAAATTTAGCACTACCTGCGTTTTTGTGGTCAGGAGAACAAAAACTTTGCAAGCAAACTTAGATAATATAATGTCATTCGTGTGTGAACCAAGACCCAATTTCAGGACTCAAGGAAAGGCTGGGCAAAAACTAATCTCGGTCGTTTTGAATTTGTTACTCATGGTTGTATGGGTGATGTCGAGTACCAGTTTCAGTTGCAGCTTCAGAACTTTTAACACAGCCATCATTTCCGTTAAATTAGACGCTGAATTTTTAAAAAAGTAAGGACATCATTGAAACCTCAAGATGTTCTAAAGACCCATGTCTTTCACTACGTTGTATCCTATCTGGCGAGCGGCTGGTTGGAGGGCATCACTGGAAGGTCCTACTTCTTTACTTTCCATCTGTTGCTTCTGTCTCTCAGTCTTATTTTTTTCGAGCACTAAATGACCATCATATTCCTATGTCGATGTGCAACATAAAAAAACATATCTTGAGGCAAATGAATATGAGCAAATTACAATTTGGGATATGGTTAATATTATGGACGACCGTTTACAGGAAGTAAAACCGCTGACTGAGTGCTAGGGAAAGCATATCGTAATAGCGGAGTTTGATGTGGAGCAGGTGTTGTTACATTACAGAGATCGGCTTCTTCAATTATACAAGACTTTTATTGTACACCAAAGGACATTGATGATGCCAGGAAGAATCAAATTATGAAGGCATTGCCAATAGACCAAGTACAGATTCCAAAAATCTAAATTTGAAGCAAAAAGAAGTCTTTTCCTCAGTAAATATAATTCAGTCCAACTGAGTACATTCATGGAGAAGAACACAAGCTTCATTAGCTGCCTCATGGTGCTTTTTCTAGAATCTGTCAGTGTGAACTACAATCACATCTGAAAATAGCTGCCAATGGGCAATCCAATGTGCAAACAA
>NW_004797642.1:553087-575587 GCF_000002075.1 Aplysia californica | reverse complement strand
AACTTTAGACACCATTCTCTCACTAATTTTACCTTGCCAATAGATGACCCGAACCTCTTTGAAGCCTGGTTTTAAATTGACGATTTTTGGTTAATTTGTGGTATTCTGACTTTTTACGTATTTTATGCTCAAGTCACTTGTTAATTTAAAGAGGGCTTACTCTCTGTGTTACAATCATCTTCTTTCAGATTTTCTGTTCTAGAACTTTCATTTTGCCTATTATGTAACAGAATGTCGTTTTTTTCTCTTTGGCCAATTATCTTCAGAATGGGTGCTATCTTGTTGTGCAAATCTACCAAATTCATCTTGTCTCTCAGATCCAGGTCCTGGATGTCAATGTCCCTTTTTCCAAGAACTCCGGCAAAAACTCCTGTGACTTTCTTGATGACCAGTGTAACGTCTTCTAGATGAACATGAGTGTCTTTGGTCTCAATGGCATCCAGATTGTCTCTTTTGTTTAGCAGATTTATAACTGGCTTCAGCTTGTTCACAATATCTAAGATGTCAACCAACTGTAGATCTTTTGTTTTCACATTCGCAGTATTCTGGAAAGAGAAAGTAATTTCTTTTTATATGCAGTACGTTATGTCAAGGTGAACCTGTTTGTAGACCCACACAGTTTGAGCCGGAGGACTCGATTATAGAGCAGAGCTTAAGTAGAAAAATGAGCCTTGTGATTCTGGGGAGGTCGTATATTTGACAACGTTATTGAGTTTCAGCTAAATAAATGAACATATTATAGCAATAAGAATCATAGACCGAATTTGTATAATATTCTTAACGCCACCTGCACACTGTAAAGCTAATTAGAAAGCGGGGCTTCCGAATTCAATGCCAATTTCCATTTGGATTGAGCTAAATGTACAAATTTGTGTAAAGTTCTTTACCATAGAATGTCGGAAGGAGGCTGATCCTTGAACACTGAACCAGTACAAAAATGATTATGAGGCTTGTAACCAAACCTCTAGACTACTGAAGCCACTATCGCAATAGTTCATCTTGAGACTGAGACTTGCATTGTGAAGAATGAGTAATTGGTGTGGGTTTTTTTTTTGGAGGAGGGGGTTGGGGGGGGGGGGGGGGTGAGGGATGGCTAAACAAAGAGGCTCACTAAACAAAAGAACATAAGAAAATGACATCAACAATAATGGTGTGTGCACAGATGTAATCTCCTAGTTTGATGAAAGCTATCGTTTTTTTCGTACATCAACGCCTACTGAGTGTCGTTCCGACGACGTTTGTTTCAGTTTTAGAAAGAGTTTTACGGCATTTGCAATACAATATTGTAAGTGGTGCCGAAGACTAGAGGTTTTACAACAGACTAACAAACACAAAAAGAAGGAAGGAGAGGTAAGGGCGGTACAGGTCTGATAGGAAAGAAGCAGCAAACCACACCAAAGTACCAACCATCCACCTACAGCCCGACGTTCTTTTTAAAGGTTGTGATTGGCACTCATATGACCGTATGCAGTTGCGAGCGCCGTAAGACCCTCTACTATACAAAAGGTTGTGACTTTAATGCACTTGTCGTTATACTATGTGCAGAATTGTTATTAAAAAATTAGTCGTGTTACGTGTGGAGATCGTGGCTTACTGATTGACGTTTTCTCTAATGTGAGTTACATTTTTCTCTCCCGCTGACCAATCTCAAAGCAACATTTTACTTCTGATATTTAATAAAAAATGTGACAAGAAAAGGACAATTCTTCTTTATCTATGATTACAGATGCATTTACTCCTCCATCTTTTCTGTATCATACATTCCAGAACCTCCTCTTTCACAGTCCATCATCATCATCATCATCATGGTCATCATCATCATGATAATGATCATCATCATCACAATTATTATCATCGTCATGATGATGATGATGATGATGATGATGATGATGATGATGATGATGATGATGATGATGATGATGATAATGATGATGATGATCATCAACATCATCATCATCATCATCATCATCATCATTCATAAAAACCCAAAATAATTACCAGGTAGGCAGGGAGGGCGGACACACCAGCCAAAGCCAGGACACAGACCAAAATGACAGCGTTCATCTTGACGGGGCTTGTCTTTTTCCAACTCTGAAATAGACACAAGAAATCCTCTTTGGAAATAGGCAATGGGTTTTACGCCCTAGTCAATTCTGAAATCATTAAGACGACATTAAGTCTTTATTTTCTCGGTGGCGTCGGTGGCCTAGTGATTAGGCTGTTGGACGTGCAACCGTAGGGTCGTAACTTCGAATCGCTTCAGAAACCCAACATTCTGTCCCTGGGAAAGGCACCTTCCACGAACTTTCTTTACTTTACCCAGATGGACATTGGTACCCGGCTACGGTAATTGAAAATCTTGTCTGGTTGTTGGTGCTTAAGCACGTGAAATCCGCTGCTTGCACTGTATGCTTCCCAGGAAGCCGAGAATACTTCTGACTGTCCTAGGGTCTGCTGGGGGTAATAATGGTTGTAAAGCGCATTGAGCATGCTGTAGAGAGTGGATATGCGCTAAATAAATGCAGTCACAATTATAGTCATCCTCCTCCTAGCCAAACATGATACCAAACTAAGCTAGAGGTAGGCCCATTCGTTATCATTTGTGATGTGAGCTGACAAAATGGAATAATTCTCGGATTTTAACCGACTGTACGCAGGTAGAAACATCAAATTATTGGGTTCCATATGCCCAATTATCTTAATATAAGATGAGAAAAGATATGTTGAACTTTAAGAAAATGACTTCAAATCAAAATCTACAATGTACAAATACATGTATTTGAGTTGTCTAATTTCGGCCAAGATTTTCATTCACTGATTACGAGAAATTTTGTCAGCACACCACACATTAATTATTATTGAATCATATTTACAATGACAAGCCCTGGAATAGACGGTGTCGACATCTTGAAGCTCACAATATAATGTTTATACTGGCATGTTGCTGAATACAAACGAACAAACAAACAAAATAGAGATCTGCTAAAAAACCCACAACAAAAACAAAACAAAACCCCTCAAAAAACACCCTCAATAATAATTGTATCACCCTGTGAAGTATCGAACGTCAGCAATCACCTTATTTAGCCACCAATCGTAAGCACATTACGTTCATCTATTTGTATGTTTTTTTTGGATTACCAAGCTTGCCTAATGTTTTCAGTTATGTCTCTATGCAAAAACAAACAAAATTCTTTAATGTTAATGACCGCTTGTTGGCTTTTTTTCTAATGTGTAATTATTTTCTTTGTATTTTACTATAAGCAAACGGAGAAATCTGTAGTTTGAAGCTACCAAATGTAATTTAATTTAAAGAGGGGGGGGGGGGGGGGGGGGATCCATCTATTTTGGGTCAATCTGGGTCAAATTGGATATTACAATATTTTTTGCCTTTTCTCAGTCATTTCTCTGTTGATTTGATTGTCCTTTGGCACAGCCGTAGCTAGTGGGATGTCCAACATTTTTTCTTCTTATATTGTTATTCTATCTTCACTAAGTAGAGACGTATCTCATTTCTTGTCAAAAATATTAGATTTTTTATTTTTGACACATTTTTCGAAACTCCTCTGAAGATTATAGGTGTATCTTGATGGCACTTGGCATACTTGTTGCCCTTAGGGGTGGTTACATTTTATTGTCAGTGTTTTATGATATCTATCTTGGTTTTCATTTTATGATTTAAAAAATTTGGAAAATTTACCGTTTTCTGCATTTTTGACAAGATTTGCACGATTCTTCATGTAACTCCGAAACAAAATAAGATATCGAAAGATGCTGAGAAAGTATAACTTATATGTCTCTTGGGTACATGTGTGCCAAAGGACAGTACAATCCATCGGTAAATTTCAGAGGAGTATGGATTTGAAAACATGATGTGAAAATCCAATATGGCCGCCATTTTTATGGCGGCCATCTTGGATCCGGGAAATTTTTCTTTCATCGTAATACCTGTATCTCGACGAAGTTGTATGCCAAGTTTAAGGTTTCTAGGTCCAGAAATAAAGGAGTTAGCTCGCTCGTGGCCCTTAAAGACCCAACCGAGAATGTGCTTTCAATGTTCAAAATAACAATTAATTTTTTTCTCATTTTGAAAAATGTGAGGCATCGTGGGGAAATCAGAGCTCGTCAAAATAAGGAAATCGAGGAAATCAACATTTTATCAGTTTTTTGCTCTCTACCTCTATTATATCCTCTGTTATACTATACGAGGCCCTGGCGAATGAGTTTTTCGTACTTTGTACTCTTAGTTATCCAGGTGTTCATTCTATTAAAGAAATCGTGTAGGTGGCGTCCTCATCTTTTTTTCCCCTTCAATTCTTCCTGTCATGTTTCGTTTTTCTAACCGTCTTTTTTCCCGCCTACATACTGCAAGAATTTCACCTGTAACCTTTTTGTTCTAGCATCTGCGTTTGTCGCGGCCGCGACCCGCGAATTGCGGTCACGATTTTTGGCATTTTTGGGTCCGCGAATCGCGGCCCCGATTATTGCATTTTTCAAAAAAACAAAAACAAAACCGCTGCTAGGGGATAAAAATATATTTAAAAAAAGAAAAGAAAAGAAAAAGAAACCGAACCTCTTTACTTTTAGAAAGAAAGTTTATTTTCACTTCAGCTTCACTTTGTCTCTTTCTCACTTGTTGACACCACGTTGATTTGTCATTTTTTTACTTGAAGAATATAAGTACATGACATACTATTGCTATTGCTGTTTCTCTTTTCTTTTTCCTTCTTTTTGTGCTTTAACTTGTTGGTGTGTCAATTAAAAAAAATTATTATTGTTCTGATGTGTTGTTTAAGTATTTTTTGTTTTTATTTAGCGTAATGTCATTTAATTTGATGTTTTCCTACCTTATATATATATATATATATATATATATATATATATATATATATATATATATAAATGTGTCATGTTAGAGCGTGTCTTCACCGAAACTGCAAGCTTGCATTGTGTGTTATTTCTTAATTTACATCATGTGATATCTAGAAGGCCTACTTTTTCTTGAGTTACACACGTTTAGGGTTAAAAACGGCCAATTTTCGGATAGGTGGACACCTAGCTATATAAATGTCGTCACAGAGAGATGAAAGCTTGAAAATGAATGGCAACTTTTATGGCAACTTAGCTTATATCTTAAACTATCTTAATCGTGTCGATTTGGGGGGGGGGGGGGGGGCATAAAAACACTCACATAATTAAAGAAGAAAAAAATATACTCTGGCATCTGGTAAAGGGTGAAACTGAAGGAATGAATAGGATAGATGTTGAAAATTAATGGCAACTTTTATGGCAACTTTTGCCATTTTTGTGGCAGCTTTTGGCAACTTTTGAAAAACAAATGGCAACAAACGCAGATGCTAGTTTGTTGTCTGGATCTGATCTTTTCATGCCTGCCGTTTCCAACGCTTTGTGGCTTATCTTCTTTTTCGTTAGGGCGGACTGCCCTATGGGCATTTATTTTGGGTAACGTCCCGTGGTCTATTCAAAGACGGTGTAGCCTATACCAAGATGGTTCAATTGCTCTATCTGGCGTCCGCGCGAGACTTTGGCGTGACCTTGTGTTGGCGCATGACGGCCTGTGATACGAGCGTAAACAAACGTTTAAGCGCTCTTGAGTTGAACGAGTGCAATTTTGTCTGCTGGTAGTGAGAGAGAGAGAGAGAGAGAGAGAGAGAGAGAGAGAGAGAGAGAGAAAGAAAGAGAGAGAGAGAGAGAGAGAGAGAGAGAGAGAGAGAGAGAGAGAGAGAGAGGTGTTTGTTATTATAATAAGAATTATTGTTTCCTATCTTTTTCTCTCTACATCGGTTTTCTGGCTGACCCGGCGCTTTTCAGTCCTTATTGTATACATATTATGACCAGTCCCATCTGCCGAATCCCACCTTCTGTTTCCCATCTCTCACCTCCATATTATCCCACCTTTAATTCTGTAAGTGCGCTTCGTTTTCCTTCATATCATGGGGTGGACCGCTTGAAATAGGCTCAAAATATTAAATAATGATATACGTTCACCACTGTCGCCAATGTCCAAATCAAATGTGTTGTTCAAGCACATGTTTTCAATAGCTTGACTTAATACTGTTTTATTCGGAATCAAGGCTTGGTCTCCATGCGATTTCTTTGATGTATCCTCTTTAGAAGCGAGTTTACTTTTAATTTCCCAAACTTACAATTTGCCCAGCACGACTACAGGGATCCATAATATTATGATGTCAATTTGGTCAGATGATTGCAGTCAGAATCAAACTTTCATGTAGGAAATATAACAATCTCACTAGACTTATATCAAAAACTCTCCCTCTCGAGAGAGGTAATGTGACTCTGCTTACACAGCACCAGTCGTCGTATTTCAAGGACCCAGATGAAGGGGAAACATCTAGTTGTTGTTTGATATCACTAAGAAGACACAATTACAGTTTGAATCTGCCAGACATTGTTATAAAAATAGTAATATCAAGTCTTAAAGAAACTGTAAAGCAAAACTTTATTATGTCACAACTATACACTCACGTCTTAAGTTGGACAAAGAAATTTACTCTCATAGTGCGTAATGCCATTATTTGTCCGGCAATTCTGTAATAAATATGATGTCGAACAGCTGCAACGAGCTAGACTAACTACGACACAATTGCCATTGTTGCGATATGAAATGACTGGGTAGCAAACTACATGAGTTCGATCAGTGAACATCTTGCCGCTTAAAATCATTAAATCATTTTCCTTGTTTTTGTTTGTTGATTTTCAGTTTTCTTTTCTCCCTTCTCACACCCCCCCCCCCCCACCAAACCCCAACCCTTTTTCCTTTTTCTTTTTTTGTGTGTGTTAATTTTTGTTATCTTCAATGAAACAATCTCAGCAATTCTCGGTCCATAGATTTAGCGATACCATTCTGTACTTCCTCTTCTACTCCCCAAACAAGTTGTACACACACACGAGCACGCACACATACACACCCCAAGCAGTCGACGATGAAACCCACCTCGCGTCGCCTTGTGACGTAGCCCATCACGAGCCCTGCGCAAAACGAGCCCGCCATTGCTCGGACAAAAGCCCAAAGAGGAAGTGGAATATCTTGGGAGTAGAGAATCTTCGGTCTGTTGCCGCTTGGAAAATTGAATTGCTAGGTTGGTGATAAAAAATCCCCCACCCCAAACCCCCCCCCACAAACACAACAACAAACAAACAAACAAAAAACCCAAACAACAACTACAACAAAAAGGTAACTAATTACAACTCCCGCCAGATCACTATCACTTCAAGGTTTTCGGTTAAATGCTACTTTTGATCAACAAACAGTCCGGCATTTCTCTCGTGTTAGCACAGTCATCTTGATGAGGTCAGAAAGAGAGGACAAGTGCTGAACAGAAAGCAAAGTCACTCAACGATAAATTGTACCAGGTTCGCCGTATGCGAGAACAGTCCTTTTTTTTATCGAACTGTGTAGCTTGTAAGTATGTTTTAATCTATTGTCCAATTCTCTTACAATTGGTGAGATTTATTTTCCTTGGGTCATAAAACTGTCGTGTCTCTTCGCGACGACAGTTATTTGCTTGCACTCTGTGTACCGTTTTTAACAAAAGAATGAAAGAAAGCTTATTTGACCAAGAGATTGGCTTTTATTACTTTCAATTTTAAGAAATCGACAGAACAAGTAAAGTAAACAGTAAAAACTTGCATAGCAAAACCAAGGATAATGAAACAACAACAACAACGACAACCACAAAGACAACAACAACAACAACAACAACAACAACAACAACAACAACAACAACAACAACATCAACAACTACAACAACAACAACAACAAAACATTACCCAAAAAAGGTTGTACTATCATGTCCAAATGTGAAAACATATTAATAGACAAAACAAATATATCTGTAAAAGAAAGTGGAAGAAGAACTATTCTTCGATGAAGAGGGAAACAACCGAAGAGCTCCGGGAAAAGTACCTGTATCCAGGACATTCCCTCGGGAGGGTTGCAGTCTTACGGTAGTCATCCAAAGAATGCAAGGAAATGTTTAAAAATGGGAATATGGAATGTGAGAACCCTCTGAAAACCAGGGAATTGAGAGAACTTAGTAAAAGAAACAAGGGAGCTGGACTCAGATATTTTAGGTATTTTTTTGGGTAAGAGTTTTACGACGCTCACAACAGCATAAGGTCATATGAGCGCGCGGGACACACCAAACATAATTTTCAGTTGGTAGGGAATATCGAATTTTACCCGGATGGCAGCCGAAGCCTACTCATATCGATTTTAGATTACCAAAGGATTTTTAACATGTGCAACTTGCACACATGACCTTGTTCGAGAAGGCTAGGTGTAGATCTTTCCTACCAGAAGATCAGGGGTGCGGCTGAAAGATAGCTGTAAGAAGGAGCCAAGGAGTAGCAGTAGAAAGGCTGCAGAAAGAGTCAGGAGCTCAGAGGAGGGGGCAAATGAGTTGGGAGCATAAAGTGGAGACGAAAAAATACGACAGAACATTTTTAGAGAGTAGTAACGGGGCTGAAAGGAGACAATTTTAGAGAAGAAATTTTTTCCTTCGCTATCTGGATTTGAACCCGGAACCTTTGAATGAGAGGTGAACACCTTAACATCTACGCCAAGAGAGCCCCCATTTTAGGTATAGAACTCATTTGACCGATGATAGTGTAATAAAGAAAAATGTGAGGAGAAGAATCTAATGATAGCAAACACCTACTTTCAACAACCAACAAAAAGACTATACATGTAAGTGCTCTGGAGATATTGACAGACACCAACTAGTTTACATCAAGATGAGAAAAAAATCATAAACAGATTAAAACAACATACAGCATATACGGCAGCAGACATATACTCTGACTTCAACTCTCTCATTGCAAACGTTACCAAAAAGCTGAAGAGTTCAAACAAAAGGCTGATAAGAAAACAAACACACACACTGACTGGAATAAATTGAGAATAGAAGAAGAAAGAATGGCGTGCCACATGGAAGTTAAAAACAGATACGCAGTTCTCAGAAATGAAGCAATAGAACCATTTAAAAGAGAAATTTAAAACGAAAAAAATAGACGTTAAATGAAAAAAACTTCAGCATCAAATATGGAGTAGAAAAACTGTCAATAAAAAAGAGAACACATTAAAAAAATTTCATATCAAGGATCATTGAGGAAATTTTAGATCTAATGATGGAGTGGAATAGAGCTAAAACACACCAAAATACAAAGACTTAGACAAGTTAATCTAATTAAAATGCACAGAGGACAAGGAAGCTTGGGTTGATAGAAGATGCTCAGAAATCAATTATTGGAAATAGCTCAAACAACTTGGGAAAGATGCACGAAGCAAAACAAAAGATCGACAGAAAGTGCTGAAGACAAGGAAGGCAAAATGTAGTTTGAGAAAGAAGAAGTCTTGGGAATATGGGCAGACTCATATGCAGGAGAATTATTCGAAGACAAAAGACTTCATCTACCACAACCAAGCAACATCCACGGTCCGAACATTTTTAAGTCAGAGGCAGAGCTCGCAATTCAAAACACCCCAGAAGGAAAAGCCCCAGGTGAAGATGGAAACAAAACACAGAAATGCTTTAAAACACTAATCAGTTTGGCATATGACATATAGGCCTACTTATACTAGAAGAGCTACACCAATCGGTTTATATCACCATCCCACCCCCCCCCCCCCAAAGAAAACACAAAAAACACCCAACAACAACGTACACCCCCCCCCCCCCAAAAAAAAAACAAAAAAAAAACAACAACAACCAAACAACCCCCCCCCCAACCCAAAAGCATCAACATGCATTGACTTCAGGAACATCATTCTTCTAATGTCACATATGCCCAGCATTTTGTATTAGTTTGTCTTAACTTAATCATATTTTTCAATAACAATTGAGGCTACATTAAAAAAAAGAAACAACTTTTCTTCATAATTTATATAAAATACTATAAAATCTTTGTCACGCAGAAAATAGGATTGTTCACAGCACTCCTCGCTTATCACACACATTTTGTGCACACATAATACGACAACGTCCCAGCTCACCATTGACACTTTTTAGTGTCAAAACTTGTTAAAAGAAATTGATTTTGTAGTGAACACTTTTTTTCAGTAGGCACGTATATGTTTTATAAAAACATGCTTAGGGATAAAAGTCATGGCTCCAGGGATTAAATATTTCACAGTTATACAGAGAATTGGACAGCATTACCGAAGCAAAAAATATCTTGGTGCCCGTCCTTGTCTTAAATTTGCTAATTAACTCTTTATTTCCATATTTTGCTTAACCCATTTTAAAGTTCTCTCCTGTTACCCAGCATTTCACACAGATGAATGGACCCAAGATATATATTTATTTTCTTTGAGATTTTGCGAATGAAGACTCACTTCCTGTTCCTTTTTATGACATGAGACAGCGGAGCTTATGCAATGCACGATTGAAAGGCACAGAGCCAAGTTCAACCCAACATGGTGAGTATTTGAGCATAAATGTCCCTCCTGTTACCGGGGTCTATAACGACTTATCATACAGATATCCGATACACTCAGCTTTGGTTAGAAAGTCTGCCAAGGTTACATTTCAATGGTAAGACAATCCAAAACATGAGCTCTACCTAGTTAGTGGTCGTCAGGGTAATGATGTATAGAATTCCCTCCTGTTGCTTTCCCTGCTGTTACCCTGGTTTTGGTAACAGGAGAGAATAAAAAGTAACAGGAAAGAAGGGAATGTGCTCCATAACTTAACTAACCACTGTGTGGGTAAGAATGTGAGGTAGTCCGTGCTTGATAGAGCCGCATGTTTGTGTTTTTTCAACAGTACACCTGAATAGAAATAGTTATCTTTGAGTAACAGGACGGAATTGAGAGTAACAGGAGAGAATACAAGATGCCAAGAAGGAGGGGTACATGTCAAATAGCTAGACTGACCAAAGTTCAGTTTGAAAATGGGTCATTTATGAACAAACAAAACAGAATAATTATTATATGAAAGATGTGTTTGTAGTTTTTCAAACTCCTGTATTGTGACTCTGTAATTTAAGTAACAGGATGGAATTGAGAGCAATAGCGAGGGAACAACAGAGTAAAATGAAAGACAAAACCTTCCATTTTTCCTACATCGATGATTATAATAATGCAATCTACTTTTGTTCCACTAAAGTCTAGAACCTTCTCTATTGATAAATTATGGTATTGAAGAGTTCCCAGTAATCGTGGTATTTCGTGTTTAAGGGTTCGAGCCTTAGCTCGGTCAAAGAGTCTATATAACAAGAGGGGCAACTTCTCTCTTTGAGCCAATTAATAAAGTGTCCTCAAAATTCGGCGGCGCCCTCTTCGCAAAAGCGCACCCTTTGCGAACAGAGTTACCCTACTTTGGTTTAAAAAAATCATAGTGAAACTAGCAAGTTTTGGGATAAATTTCGGTAGAACGCATTTTTAAAATGGTTACGCTGACAAAAATCCTCTTCCGGAGGAAAGGGTGATTGTTTTCTTAGTTTAATTTGACTTTAGACTGAAAGGCGAGAGGTCATTAAAATAAAAAAAAACCTAAAACTCCGCACTGAACGTACCCGAACTGCTGATGAACAGCAGTCGATCTGCGCACACAAGGAGGTGCTATTCGTCCTATTCTTCTTCTGGAAAAACGAAAGAGAGCTTCAAAACAGACTGCAGCGCCATCTGAAGCAAAGAGCGAACTTCCGGCGGACACTTTTTTGGCTGAGTGGCCCATCTTGTTATGTACTATCTTTGGCTTGGTCCAACGTTGTGTCCATGAGAAAGACACTTAACACGAATTTCCCATTTGGCTCCGTTCTTTCGGAGAGGACTTTAACTCGGAGGTCCCACCTCTAAAATAATCTTATAAGGGTGTTAAATCTGTACCATTTAACCATTTTAACCAAAGGGCTCTTAAAATGTAGATCTAGATCTAGATCTTCTATTTAGTTGCAGATTTAGTAGTAGCACTGCATTTCGTTTTGTTGCAGAGACGTAGATGTAGACTGAAGTAAGAAATAAGAATCTTCTTTGCAGAAAATTTGTCAGACATGAAATCAGCTAGGCTTAGTTGACTTCAGCACTATGCCACTTATGCTAGATCTAGAATTGTTGTATGGAGGGTAGGCCTTATTGATAGCTGATTTCTCAAACATGACTTTTTATTGATATTTGATATTTTTCCCCAGAGACAAAGCTGACTCCTTCTGAAAAAAGTAACAAAGGAGAGACAGAGAGAGGTGAAACAAGAACTCAGTGAAGAGACTGCACTACATGCGATATGACAAACAGAACTGCATCAAAAACAAAGAACAAGGGAAAGGAAACCTGTCGTTTGTATGATTTCAAGAGACCATAGGATAGCATGTATGGAATGGAGAAAAACAAAGAGAGACACAAATCTAAAGAGGAATTCAAACAGTGCCGATGACAAAACAACATCCTCATATGTGTTATTTTCTAAACTAAAATGTAGGTTTGCAATGAAAACTGTGCAGAGAAAAATGAAATTAAAACTGAAATTGAAAACCTTATCTGACAGCAAGAAGACAGTGAAAAGAATACTGAAATTTCGTTTTGCTCTCAAGGATGAAATGAAAGATTTCATACAAGAAAAATAAAAATAAAAGTATTTGAATGTTAGCTTCAGGAGAAATTTTAAGAAAGTTCAAAATCCAGAGCAAATTTTAATTTTGTAGAACTCTCAACATAAAGAACAAAAGGAAACTGAAGAACAAAGTGCTTTCACTCAGCAGAAGGATAAAGTTCACATTCCGGATTTTTTATCCTTCGGCCTGATAACTCGAGAATTTTGAACGGTTTAAAAATATTGTTACCTTGAAAGAGATTTTTTAAAACCCAAAAACGTTTGTTGAATGACATGGTAAAACATCTGTACAGACAGTACCACAGCATTTCAAACATTTGTTTTACGAGCTTTTGGGGGCGGAAGCTATTTAATTTAGGGTCTTTAAGAAAGCTACAGAATCAGATCAAAACACTTGTGCGTACAAGATTTTTGATAACACAGAGTTGACAGCTAACGCATTGTTTATGCATTGTATTCATCTGAAGGTTTTTTCCTGCTCAATTTTGGCCACAAAATGAATGCACAGATCGTGTGATTATTGAAACCCAGCCCCATTACTAAACATCACCATCGAAAGGACACAACTTAAACAAGTTGAGGAATTTAAATCGCTTGGGAGCATGCTTACACATGACAGAAGATTGGACATAGGAACATTGAAATCAGAACCTAAAAGCGCAGAAACCTATAAATTGTCAGCACTATTCACCCATAAACACCTACAAATGGAGTAAAAAGACAACGACTTATTTACAGCATATTTCTTCCAACACTGACTTACGATATAAAACAGGAAGACGAAAGACTGATAAAGAATTAAACGAAATTTGACTGGGAATAAACCGGTTATGCAACAAGAACATCAAAGAATGGAGTGGTTCGGTCATCTAATGAGAATGTCACCAAATCAGCCAGCTTCACGAGCTTACAACTCTAATATGTCCGGATACAAGGGCAGGTGCAGACCACGCAAAACTAGGCTGGATAGCGTTATAGAGGATAGCGTTATAGAGGATAGCGTTATAGAGGATAGAAGATAGAGGATAGAGGATAGAGGTCCTCCGAAAGAATAACATTTCAACAGCAGAAGCCACCTACACTGTTCTTGTTTGAAAATTGCACCTCCCCTCGAATTTAATTATGGAAGAGGAAGGATGAAGTAAAGTAAAAGGATCCAATTCCAATCCTAGCATACTCTGAGGACATGAGAACCACTGCAACATGGCAGAAATGGGTAGTAATGAAAGAAAATAGAAATCCTGAACAAAGAACAGAAGAAAATACGTATCACTAAGACTACGGACTTACACCCTGAAAGTTCCTATTTGGGTGAACATTATGGATTTTGAGATGTAGGCATATTTGGCTTCTTTGGCCCCTCTTACAACTACTTCATCGCATGAGAGCCCCCTAAAGCCTTATTTTATCACATATCAGGCATGTTAGTCACCACCATAGCTATTGTACGTTTTCTCAAAACGTGATATTTTAAATACACGTTTAAGAATAAATTAACTATTTTTCTTCAAATCTTCATAAAACTTTTACACTATGAAGAGAAGATGTAACACTGTACAAAGGCATGTTGAATTTTCAATATACAGAAAAGATTTTTGCTTGTGGTGTCAGGAGTTTGGACTTAAACTGATTTTTTGCAACCTTGAATCATGCCTGAAAAAAACAATCAGTAAAATAAAATTCTAGATCTAAGTTGTTTAGAGAAAACCGAACGGATAATTTTGAAGAACTTTCTTTTTACCAACTTACCTGCAAAATAATAACTTATTTCCATTTTTTAAAAAGTTTGGAGTATTAACTGTATAAGACAGGTCCATAAAATTCAATATGGCTGTCTTTACATGGTAATGGAACTTTTTCTAAGATTTAAAGAGTCTGTACTATGCTTATTTGTTTGTGTGTGAAATTTTAAAGAATTTGATTCACAAATGAGAGAGATATCTCACAGGTAAAGCCCCCCCCCCCCCCCAACAACTTTGAACTGTGTCATTTGCATATCTGATATGATCAACCATTTTGTTATTACTTTGAGACCTGAACATTATTCTATATTTTAAAATATTATTTCACTGTGTATGTTAAATTTATCCTACTTTAAAAATTGTCAGGTGTAATCACTCGTTGAAACTCGTGACCACAACGTGGCAATTGAACTCGTAGGATAAATCGTGATCTCCCGTCATAACTCATGTAATACATTTTTCATGTCTATTTTCAATGTGACATAGAAGTGAAAAAAAGAAGGGAAAAAATAGCCACCTGTATCGTCGAGAAGTGCACTCTTACATCATCATATAATGTTGAAAAATATTACTTAAAAAAACAAATCAGTTTTGTCATGTATTTAAATCTCGAGGATGTTATTTATCGAAACTAACAGTTATTCACACCCCAAAACACTACGATAATTTATTTGTGTCAGACCAGCTATATCATCGGGTCTGACATTTAAGCTTGTCTCTTATTTGTTACTCTGTTATTGTTTACGGTGAGTGCGTAAATCATATTTTCTTTAAAAAAACAACAACCCTCCCAAAATACGAAAAGACTTTGTTTTTTCCTGGTGTTCCTATTGCAGGAAAGAGACCCGAGTTCGAGTTCCTTTTTATTGGGGGTAATTTTTATCGAGTATCTCGATCTATTTGCTGGGTTGTTTGGTTCCTCTCAGCCCGGCTTAGCCTTGACAGGAAGCCCCCCCCCCCCCCCCCCTCCTAAATGATCTAAATTGTGTCATGCAGCTGTAAAAACACCGACATTTAAAGGAAAAAAGAGGGGAGGGACAGATAAAAATGGTGTTTTCGAGTCAACTTGTTCAAATTGGTGTTATCATTTACAAAAATGTTGGGACATTTTCTGAACAAATTCAACCGAGGTATGTGAGCGTTTCTGTACCCTAAAATGGTGTTTGAAGGGATGTTAGAGCACAAGGTAAATACATTTTTTTCATATCTTAGTGATCTCATCCAGATTTATGTTCTATCTAGATCACTAAGATCAGGCAATCAGTATCCTTTAAGAGTTCCTAGAAAAGGGGGTAAAAAATTAGCTGAAAGATCGTTTGCCCACCTTGCTCCTTCAATTTGGAACTCTCTTCCCTAACCCTTGAGACATGTAACATCTGAGTCTATATTCAAAAAATCTTTAAAGACACATTTAATGACATAATGTGTATGTCAGTAGATTCATGTTTAGTAAAATGTTATGTAAATGACTATGTATCCATTTATGTATTTTGTGAATTGCATTGTGTATATTATTTATTACATATTGTGTATGTGCTCATTTCGTAACGATGTGTAAGCGTGCGCGTGTGATAAGCAAGTAGATGTGTGTGTGTGTGTGTGTGTGTGTGTGTGTGTGGTGTGTGTCTGGGTTTGTTTCTTTGGCGTTCATGTGTATGCACATGTGTGCGTGTAATATATGCGTGAGTATGTGTGTGTGTGTGTGTGTGTATGTGTGTGTGTTTGTGTGTGTATGTGTGTGTGTGTGTGTGTGTGTGTGTTAGTGTGTGTATGTGTGTGTGTGTGTGTGTGTGTGTGTGTATGAGTGTGTGTGTGTGTGCGTGTGAATGTTGTTCGTACATGCATTTAGGTAAAGCGCCTTGAGCTGTGTTTACACAGGAGTGGGTGCTGTAGAAATCATCTTCATTATTATTATTAAAATAAGTGCCAGCTTTTTGTCTAAAGAAGCATATTTTCTCAGCAGGAAGCCTTAGTTCTATTTCTGCTGCTTTAATTTATAAAGCACGTGCCATCATCATCATCATCCAGTGCCAGACCTGCGAGAGACATCGGCGATCACGGTTTTCCATTCCTTCCTTTGCTCGGATGCTCTTTCCATGTTACCCATTTGTTTAGGTTCCCTAAGTATGTTGTTCTGCGCCTACCCCTGCCTCGCTTGCCCTCAATTTTGACAGTGAGAGCTAGATGTTCAAGACCCATATGTCTATTCAGGTGTCCCAAAAACTGCATTTGTCGTTACCTGATTGTTTTTAATATTGAGCGTCCCACGTGGGTTTCATCAAGCACTACCTCATTTGATTTCTTTTCCTTCCACGATACTCTTAGCAGTCTCCCAAGAAACCACATTTCTGTTGCTTCTATTTTATTTTCCCTGTCTTTAGTGATTGTCCAGCATTCACAACCATATAGAAGGGATGACCAAACATAGCATTTCAGGACTTTCATTTTGGTGTTCATTGAGATGTTTCTATTTTTCAGGATTCGGCTCATTTTATTGAAATTAGCCTTAGCCATTGCAGTTCTCCTTTTTATTTATGTGAAACATTTGGCATCAGATGTTATCATATATCCTAGATATTTAAAATGTTGGACTTGTTTGATCTTTTCACCTTTGCTAATGAGATTACAATTAGGATTTGCTGCTTTTTGGGATATTACCATGCATTCTGTTTTCTTTACATTCACCAATGATCCTTTACGTTCATTTTCTGTTATAACAGTATCTAGAAGCAATGGAAGGTCCTTTTCTGAGCCTGCTATTAAAACCGTGTCATCTGCTTACCTGATGTTATTAATATTTTTTTCCATTTACTTTGAGGCCTGGACTTTCTTCTATGTTTCTAAGGATTGTTTCACTGTACATGTTAAAGAGGTCTGGTGATATAGCACATCCTTGCCGCACTCCTCGCCTAATCTGCTTATATTCACTGTATTCTCCATTAATTCGTACAGCAGCGGTTTGGTCCCAGTTCAAATTCCTGATAATTTTTAGATCTTTTCCATCTATGTCTAGCTTTTCCAGTATTTTAAATAGCTCATCATGTCTAACTTTATCGAACGCCTTTGAATAATCTATGAAGCATAAATACAGATCTTTCTGTGCTTCAATACATCTTTCCATTAACATTGTTAAGGTGAAAAGAGCATTTCTGAGGCCCTTGTCAGGAACAAAGCCGAATTGCGTTTTAGATATCTTTGGTCTTACACTTTTTCTCAATCTTCCCATTATTACTCGCAGCAATATTTTTGTAAAATGTCCCATAAGGCTAATTGTTCGATGCATATCACACTCAGTGGCACCTGGTGTTTTAGGTAAAGCTATAAAAACTGACTTCATCATATCTTCTGGGGTCTCACCGCTGTCTAGCATTTAGGAGCTTTGTTGTTATTTCAGTGCCTTGTTTTTCAAGCGCGACAATCACTTCAACTGGAATATTATCTGGCCCACTGGCTTTTCCTTGTTTCATTTTCCTAATGGCAGCTTATACTTCCGCTTTCAGTATTTATTACCGGTTTTTCTCCTCTATTATCTCTGAAAAGTTCTTCTATCTATTCTGACCCTCTGTTTAAGACATCCCCGTTGTCCATTAAAATATCCCATCCCTTTGATCTTATACATCCTGTATTTGAGCATCCTTTTATCCCACTTACTTCTTTGATTTTGGAATGCATGTATTTGCTGTCTTTGTTTTGGTTCTTCTCTAGTTGTTGACTCTGATCATATATCCATTTTTCTTTTGCTTCGTTGCATTTTATTTTTATTTCCCTGTTTAAGATGTTGTACTTTTCCACCTTTGCCTTTCTTCTCTCTTCCATTAGGTTTAATATGTCCTGGGTCATCCGTTTTTATTAGCCTTTCTAGCTTTCGGGGGGATATTTTCTTACACAACTTCCGTTATTGAGTCTTTCATTTTCCTCCATAGTTCTTCCGATTTAGTAATGTTTTCCGAAGCTTGAAATTTATTTCTTACATTTATGGAGAAACGTTCTTTCATTTCTTGATTTGTCTTTAAAAAGCCTTTGTCAAATTTAGGTTGATACTTTGACTTTTTGAGTTTCTTCTTCTTGCCTCGCTTTAGTTTAAAAAAATGTTGTGCATGTTTTTACATGCATAAAAACGTTTTCGATCTCTTCTTGCCTTCATCGGCTGTTTTCATAAAACACTGTTTTTTGTGGGTGGGGGGGGGGGGGGTGTTAAAACACGTCATCCAGTGGCGTCGCATGGGTTGCAGACAAGGGGCTGCAAAATTGGAAAGTGAACAAATGGGCTATAGCTTAGTAGCTACTATTAAGATTTATAGAGAAAGTCAATTAGAATCTGCAGGATATCCCTTAAGCTACATATATCAATATTTACTACTGTTTCTAGATGAAACCGCATAAAAGCTGCAATAAAGTGAAACAATACTAACAACTCACTATGCTCACAATCTGAGAACATTTAAAGATGGGAGTGTATACGGACCCGGTAACCGGGAACAAAGTCACAAAGTATACAGACCCGGTAGGGGAACTCTTTTGTGATTTCGGAGAGTTTCAGCGCCCTCTTGGCTCAGGGTAGACCTAGGTTCTTCTAAATCTATGGTCTAGATCTAGATCTAAGCCGACGGACATAAATCTTTCCTCTAGTTTCGGGGCTAACCTAGATCTAAATGAAGATTGCGGATGTCTTTTCGATGAACGATCGTTTTTCCTCCGTTTTGGAGTTGGAGGAATCACAATTTGAAGAAAAGAACAAGTTACAATGTCATAATTTCAATCGAGCAGTCCCCCCCCCTCTCTCTCCCCCCCCTCTCTCTCTCTATGTACCGCTCGCCTTCTGTTTTTCTTTGTTTGTCTCTGTATTTCTTTGTCCCCACCTATTTCCCACTCTATCTTTCTCTCGTTCCCTCCTGCCAACTGGGGCATGTCATTTACATTTTGCTAGCACCCCCCCCCTCTCTCTCTTTCTCTCTCTCTCTCTCTTTCTCTTTCTTTCTCTCTCTCTCTCTCTCTCTCTCTCTCTCTCTCTCTCTCTCTCTCACACACACACATACAAAAGATTTCTACCGGGTCCACAGAATTCTACACTTAGAAGTGTAGAATTCTGTGATCGGGTCTGAGGTCTGAAACTTCCCGAAATCACAAAAGAGTTCCCCTACCAGGTCTGTATACTTCGTGACTTTGTTCCCGGTTACCGGGTCTGTATACACTTCGTTTAAAGATTTCAAAATACTTTGAGCAGCACCAGGACTTGCTACACAATAGAGGGAGACAACAGTTTTGATACCCTTTAATCATTGAGCTACGGTAGACTCTACTTGATCTAGTGTAGTTGATAGGCCAGTGGAAACTTAGAGCAAATTTTTAGCTTGCACCAAATTGGTGCTGCGGAGAGCAGCTTCATGCACCTTTCATCTTGTGCAGGAACAACGATGCCAAAGTGTTTTTCGCTCAACAGTGACAAAAATAACTTGGGTGCAAAGATTTTGCCGACACTACCGCAAACGGTGCGACGAGCATCCTCGCCGTCTGTCTCTTCAATGGCGCAGTCAGCGGGTGACGGATTGCAAGGATGTAGTAGCCTAGATCTAGAGCGCTGACTGCTTTAGAATTGTTAAAAAAGGGGGGTGGGGGTGGGGGTGAAGGCCAGGGTTAGGCGGAGCGCTTGCACCAATTGCACCAATGGCGCCCCGCCACTGATGTCATCACATTTTCTACCCTGTTTCGAATATGATTTTAATGTCACGTTCACATGATGTCTAAAACACCTTGTTCTGAAAATTCTCGATTTTTAGTAGGTTTTGGTAAATTTTAACATCAGAAAACTTGATTTTCTTCACAGTTATGCAATAACACACGTTTTAAGTCCCGTAAACAGGACCAAAGTGGTAAACAAAATTCAACGAGGCCACCGTTTCCATCGCAACAGAACCTTGTTCATTTTTAAACAATTGATTTCTCACAGCAAATATGAGATCTATAGGGTTTGTAATAGTCAAAATAAACTTTCTGCAGCACCACCTCTAAAAGAGGAACAACAAGGACACTGGTGTGAGTTTTCGAAATACCTCCAAGATTTATTCAAGACGTTCGTTTTTAACACAATTTTTTCCCAGATATCTGGATTAAGGTTTAAACATTATCAATTCAAATCCTGAGTAAATGCTTGTCATAAATAACTTTTCCCAAGTCAAAATCTTGCTCATCATCACCTTCTCAAAACAGTTTGAGGCCTGTAAGACCGGTCTTGACCTTATGAAAATTTTTTTTCCTCACTTATCAACATTTCATCCAAGCAGTTTAAGGACTGCCACACCGTTCTTGACTTCATTTATGACTTTTCCAAAATCAAAATCTTCAATATCTGCCCCCCTTTTGCCAAATAAGCGTGAAATAGTTGGTGCTAATTTTACAAGATCTTTGCCAATGCCTTTAACATCATCTTTTACAGCACCCCAGTTGGTATCTTGAAGTTCTACTTGAAGAGTGTCTCTTTTGCCAAACAAGCCTGCAACAACTGGTGCTATTTTCACGAGATCTTTGCCAATGCCCTTAACATCGTCTTTTACAGCACCCCAATTGGTGTCTTGAAGTTCTACTGGAAGACTGTCTCTTTTTCCGAATAGGCGTGAAATAGTTGGTGCTAATTTCACGAGATCTTTGCCAATGCCTTTAACATCGTCTTTTACAGCACCCCAGTTGGTATCTTGAAGTTCTACTTGAAGAGTGTCTCTTTTGCCAAACAAGCCTGCAATAACTGGTGTTAATTTCACGAGATCTTTGCCAATGCCTTTAACATCGTCTTTTACAGCACCCCAGTTTGTGTCTTGAGCCTCGACTGGAATACTGTCTCTCTTGCCAAAAATAGAAGCAGCTAAACCAGTGACTTTCTTGATGCCGTGGGTAACATCTTCCAGGTGAACATGAATGTCTTCAGTTTCAATGTCCCTTTTGCCAAAAATAGAAGCAGCTAAACCAGTGACTTTCTTGATACCGTGGGTAACATCTTCAAGGTGAACATGAATGTCTTCGGTTTCAATGTCCCTTTTCCCAAAAATAGAGGCAGCTACATCAGTGACTTTCTTGATGCCGTGGGTAACATCTTCCAGGTGAACATGAATGTCTTCAGTTTCAATGTCCCTTTTGCCAAGAATGGAGGCAGCGAAACCAGTGACTTTCTTGATGCCGTGGGTAACATCTTCAAGGTGAACATGAATGTCTTCGGTTTCAATGTCCCTTTTCCCAAAAATAGAGGCAGCTACATCAGTGACTTTCTTGATGCCGTGGGTAACATCTTCCAGGTGAACATGAATGTCTTCAGTTTCAATGTCCCTTTTGCCAAGAATGGAGGCAGCGAAACCAGTGACTTTCTTGATGCCGTGGGTAACATCTTCAAGGTGAACATGAATGTCTTCGGTTTCAATGTCCCTTTTCCCCAAAATAGAGGCAGCTACATCAGTGACTTTCTTGATGCCGTGGGTAATATCTTCCAGGTGAACATGAATATCTTCGGTTTCAATGGTGTCAGCCATCTGTAGATCCCCTGCTGCCACATTAGCAGAATTCTGAAAAAAGAAAGTAAGTTTTATAATTTATGTTTCGTAAAGCTGAGTCTGTAAACCTGCAGAAGTTGAGCCTGAAGCCTTGATTATAGTGCAGAGCTCATATACAACAATGGATGATAACATGTTAAACTTTAAGAAAATGACTTCAAATCAAAATGTACAAATTTGATTTGTTTAATTTCGGACGACATTTTTATTCGCAGATTACGAGAAATAACCCATTTTGTCAGCACACCTCACAAATGAGAAATTGGAGTCTAATGATTTGGGGGAGAAGGTCTGTTTGACAAGTAGTATTGAGTTTCAAAAAAAAAATATATGTAGCAATACGAATCATACACTGGCATTTGGTACTCTTTTATCGTTACTTGCAAAACTGTAAAGTTATTTGGGAGGCTGAACATCCCAATTGATCGTTAATTTCCTTTTGGACAGGGCTAAATGGGAAAATTCATGTAGAGTGCCTTATCAAAGGACACAACGTGGGGCCGGGCTGATCCTTGAACCTCTAACCCGTAAAAATGATTTTGAGGCCTGTAACCAAACCACTAGACTACTGGTGCCACTATTACCACAGTTCATTTTGAGACTGATACACACATAAAAAGATGACTTGGT
>NW_004797642.1:533914-552987 GCF_000002075.1 Aplysia californica | reverse complement strand
TAGATCATAGTTAGAAAGCAGAAAAGATTGTGAAATGAGACAATTTTAGAGGCGAAAATTTTCCGTCGCTGCCAGTTTCGAACCTGGGTTCTTTTTGAATGAAAGGCGAACACTGTAGCCTAGACCACGATAGCCACCTCTGGATGCTGTTCAGTTACTTCATAATATCAATATCATGTGTTGCATCGTGGTGTAATCGGGCGCTCGGCAAAATCTTAGATGTGAAGAAACTGACATTTCACACCCGTTGCGCTAACTTTATCAAATTATTTGTTTGGGCTCAACACATTTTATGTCCATTTAACAAAACATTCCTGCTTGCATTTTACTGAAATCGTTGATCAAAGGCACAAAACATTTAAATTTACAGTTTTCAAGGACACTTTAGATTTCTTTCTTCTTATTCGTCTATCCCTGGGTTGGGGCAGCCGTGAGGGCACCACTGCATCTGAATACCAGCTCTTGCCATCTATTTTTGTCCTCTGCTTTCCTCAGATTGTCACCCATCGTCTTTCCTGTCCCCTCCGTAATGTTATCCTCCCATCTCTTTCTCTCTCTCTCTCTCTTTATTTTTCCTTGTACAATTCCTAGCAGGGTTGTTTTGGAAAGTCCTGTGGATCTTGTAACATGCCCATATCACTTTAATTTTTATCTCTTCACTGTGGTCAGTAGATCTTCATGCTGCCCCATTGCGTTGGTGATTCTCTTTCGTACCTCAGCATTTGAAACGTGGTCTTTTTACGAGACGTCAAGGAGTCTGCGGTAACATCTCATTCTGTGGTCTGAATCTTTTTCTCTAATTCTGCTGTCAGTGTCCACGACTCGCAGGCATATACAAATAGTGAGATGACCAGTGAGCGCACTAGTCTGATTTTTGAGTTGTACGTGGCGTTTCTGTCCCACCAAATAGGCTTCAGTTTTGACAGCGCTGCTGTTGTTTGCGCGATTCTGGAGAGAATTTCTGGTTTTGAGCCTTCATCTGAGACGATTGATCAAAGGCATTTGTAGCTGTTGACGGTCTCAAGTTTCTGACCCCTGACTTTGATGTCCGCGTTGATGCCATTGGCATTATTGGTTTTCTCGGCACTGATCTCCTTGCTGTAGGCTGCTGAGGTTGTGTCTCAAAGTCACTAAAAGTTGGGGGCCATGTTTGCACTAATTCTACCTCTGAGACCAGGAGCCCCTTATTCACTTAAGAGCAAATATCCCGTGGCCCAACTTCTATTCAAGAAAGAAAGGTGTATTTTTCATCATCGGGGGGGGCAAAAAGGCTCTCTAAGTAGAGTAGTATGAAATCAACATTAACGGTGTGTGAACACTTGTCCTCTCCCACTTGGACAGAGGCCATACCTTTTTGTTTTTCAAAGCCAACTCAGTGTCGTTTCCCCGACGTTTGTTTTAGTTTTAGTGGCATCGGTAGCCTAATGGTTAGGCTACGGACACGTAATCGTGAGATTGTTTGTTCGGGGGTTCGAGAATCAGCTCGGTCCGACGTTGTGTCCTTGGGAAAGGCACTTTACCCGAATTTCCCACTTGGCTCAGTCCTTTCGGAGATAGGCGTTAAACTCTGAGGTTCCGCCTCTGAAATACCTAAGTGTTAACAGCGGCATTAAACCTAGACCATTTTACCATTTTATGGTTTTTGTTCTTGTAAGAGTTTTACGGCAGTTGCAACACAATAGGATGGTATAAGTGCGGAAGAGTAGAGGCATTACAAGAGAGTAAAAAGCACAAAAAAGAAGGAGGAGAGAGATAGGGATGATAGTTACGTGCTAGGAAAGAAAATGCAAACTACACAATAACACCCGCCAACCACCCGAACTCTGACCTTATTACTTAAGTTGTGATTTTGACGCACTTGTCGTTATGTGTGCAGAAATAGTCTTACTCGTCATGGTTTCTTTTCCCCCTTGCCCACTTAGATCTATATGAGATTGACGTACATAATTAATATAACATGTAACTATAACAGGTAGAAATTTTTTAAAAAGTACATAGATGTAAGTCAAGGATCTGAGAGAAATAATGATTTTATTGACAATGGTGGAGATAAGTGATGGTGTGGGATTGCCTCTAAGTAACGTTAGCGTTAGACCTTCCTCTGCTCCTATAAGTCAGGAGGGACGTAGGCACCCTCTGTTCCGTTCCCTACTGGAACTATCTTTAATGTCGCTGTGAAGTTCCAAAATGGCTCCCTTGTGAGTTACCTTATCTCTTTTGCTAACCGATCACAAAGCTTCGTCTTACCATTGTATTTGTGCGTCAAACGATGAAATCAGGCGCTTGTTAATAATTTTATAATGCATTGGAAGTAAGAGGTACTTTCCTTGATTAGCGGCACAAAAAACGTAAATTTTCAGTTTCCAGGGATCCGCAGGCTACGGAAGTTGCCTACCCTTCTCGGCTATTTTCTCGTTCATTTTACATCTGAAACCAGGCGATCGTCTCCTCCTTTAATAGCAAATATAATCTTGATCTCTATTCAAGACAGCTGGCCTATTTTTTATATTTGAAACCAAGACAAAGTAAGTGACTTTAAGATGATACCAATAACCCCACACTTACCCCCAAAAATTGACGAGCCCCTGATTTCACAGTGTCGTGACTCAATTTGATAATAAATTATGATCTAATAAAATTTGACCAGTAAAAGAAAATATTTGAAACGATAGATTCAGTCATACCTCCATCTTTTTCTAGAATATCAGACATAGGAAAATCTTATCTTTAATACTCGCTTCTCAACTTGTTCCATCGTCTTTTCCAGACATCCAATGCTTGAACTTAAAAAAAAACCCCACTGCCTCCAACGGGACAACTGTGGTCAAAATTTTTTTCTCTTAAATATCATGTAAATGATATATTAAAACCGTACTAACAACCCCCCAGAAATAGTCTTTTAAATTATAGTATAGCTCTTTTACTTCAATTAAAAAATTTATAAAGCCTTAGGCAGTTGCGAACGCCGTTAAACTCTAACCAAAGCAAAAACTTTTAAAGCGCATCATCATCATCATCATCATCATCATCATCATCATCATCATCATCATCATCATCATCAAAAAAGCCAAACAAAATAATTACCAGGTGGGCAGGGAGGGCGGACACACCAGCCAAAGCTAGGGCACAGAACAAAATGACAGCGTTCATCTTGACGGGCTTGTCTTCTTCCAACTCTGAAATAGACACAAGAAATTCACCTTTGGAAGTAGGTAATGGGTTTAGAGTTTTCTTCAATTCTGAAATCATTAAAACGAGACGCTAAGTCTTTTTTCAGTGATGGCATTGGTGGCCTAGAGGTTGGGCTGTAGGACCCGCAATTGTAAGTTCGTGGGTTCTAATCCCGTCAGAAACCCGCTGTTGTGTCTTTGGGAAAGGCACTTTCCTTGAATTTACCTCACGTCACCCAGGTGACAATGGATAACGTCTATAGACATATACGTTTTTTTGGTGTTTGAGAGCGTGTAATCTGCTGCATGCATTGTATACTTCCCGGAAAGACGAGAGTTTTTCTTTGTGTTAAAGGGTATGTTGGGATTATAATGCTTGTAAAGTGCATGGAGCATTTTGTAGAGCGTGGAAATGCACTTTAAAATCATAATCATTATTATCTTATTATAATGGAGCTAAGCCTGTTTGTGGGGTCAGTGAAAACTTTTAACACAGGTGCCCAAAAAATCTACAAAAATACGATTCAGACAAGAATTGCCCCAAAGGGTTACGTGGGCATATTTTCGAAGTTCGGAAACTACCTTTTGATTTTTCAGGTTTTATGGTTTTTCCTGTAAATCGAAGCTCTCAGATGTTTTACCTCTGCCATTAGCCATTTTATATTTTACTGAGGACTACTTCCGTTCCATATTGTGCTTCTTCGGGCGTGTGAGTAGTTTGCAAGAACAAAAGTGCGATTTGTGCTTTGTCGTGTGTGTGCCACAGACCTCTACTTTTTTGAGTAGTTAACACGGACACCAGTGCGGTTTGTGTTTTGTCGTGTGTGTGCGACAGATTTTTACTTTTTTGTAGTAGTTAGCAAGAACAGAAGTGCCGTTTGTGTTTTGTCGTGTGTGTATGCCACATAGTTCTATTTCAGCTGCTTCTATTGGCAAACGGAATATTAGTTTTTTTTGTTTTTGTTTTTTTACTGGGGACTACTTCCGTTTCATATTGTGCTTCATCGAGTAAATGGATCAAGTTGCATACCTTATCAAGACGCATTCAGCTAACTTGGACTGCTCGAAAGTGACACTGAGAAGGAAGCAGCAGTGCAAGAAGCATCTCCCATAAGATCTGGACCCCAGTTACGTCTTGCCTTTACAACCATTCTCATATATTGTCGCCCAACTGATCTTCTCTCATTTTGGCACAGGCACAAATTGGAACTGTGCCGGGACATCAAGATAAGAGACAAGGTCACAGAGTTGAATCCACAGATTGAGAACCAAGTGTTGCTACAACTTCAGCGCATTCTTGATAATGATGGGTTGAATCTGCATAAACACTTTCTGCTGCCACCTGCAGAACGCAGTCACGTTGAGCGAGAACAACCAAGAAATGTCCACGAGGAGTTCAATTTTGACACAATCTGAGAGACAAGGAGAGTCAAGAGAACCCAAAGCTTAATGAAGAACAAAGAGTAGTGTATGATGCTGTGATAGAGTCAGATGTACAGAAGCAAAGCAAGATATTTGCCCTGGAGGAAAGTGGACGGATTGGGAAAACCTACGCTATAAATCTGATTTTTTTTCGACTGTCCGTTCCTTTAAGAAGATCGCCCTTGCTATAGCTTTGTCAGTCATTGCAGCAACTTTGCTCTCAAATGGCAAAACATTACACAGCAGATGCAAAATACCTCCGAGTGTGAACGAACAGTCCATGTGCAGTGTGAGTCCCCGAGATGCCAGTGACAATTTATTACGCCAAATAGAGCTGCTGATCATTGATTAAGTATCGATGGGCCACAAATAAATGTTTAAAGCCATAGACCGAACACGTCAAGACATATGTGGGAATAACTCTCTGTTCCGTATGCTAACTGTGCTGACGTCGGGTGACTACCAGTAGTTCGCCATGGCTCAAGATCACCGAGAGTCAAAGCAACCCTGAAATCACCATATCTGTGGGAGCATGTTAATGTGCTCAGACTGACAAGAAACTTGAGGGTTTTTGCTTACACTTACAGGTGAGACTGCTGATTGCTTCAACTATCTACTGAACATTGGTGATGGCAAACACAACGTATGCAAGCAAATCGGGGACTTTGCGTTAAATCTGCCAGATGACATCGCACTGAATCACTATGAACAGCGAACAAGAGTTGAGAAATTTTGTCTTCGGTAACTTGCAGTCTAACACAAATCCTGACTGGCTGGCTTCCCGCTGCATCCCCTGTCCCACCAACACAGAAGTAGACAAAAATAACAACCTGATCCTGCAGTCCTTTCCCGGAGAAGAAAAAGTCTACAGGAGCAGTGATTCGGTGGAAGAAAATGAACACCAATACCCCCTCGAATTTATCAATTCTCTATGTACGTTAGGTATGCCACCCCACTAACTGACAGGGTCATGTTGCTGAGAAATTTGGATCCCACAAACGGCCACAGCAACGGGACTCGCTATGTGGTTCAACACTAGGCCCACAGGTTCAAAACCTTCATCAACATGTAATTGATGTAGTCGTTGTTTGCGGTCCACATGCCGGAAAGAAACTTTATCCCAAGGATTCTCCTCATGCCTACAGACAACATATTTCCCTTCCATATGCGAAGGAAACAATTTCCGGTCAGACCTGCTTTTGCAATGATTGCCAACAAAGCCCAGGGACAGACTTTGAAAAGGATAGGGGTTTCTTTACTGGGCGATTTTTTCCACATTGATAATAATAGGTCGCAAAGACTCGTGTTGGGTCCAGGGACTCTATTAGGATACATGCAAACAGACCTGCTGCACAGGACGAGTTCCAGATGGCGCATATACCAGCAATGTTGTCTACACAGAGGTCCTACGGCAATGAATCAGGTTCCGGCAAAAGCATTTTATCTTCGGCTTTCCCATCACTATATCACCGTTCGTAGAACGGGTCTGTGTCTAGTAGATATAATGGTGTGTATTGAGGAATATTTTTGAAAGCAATATGATATGGGATACATGGAAATGTTGCAAACAAATCAAGATAAAAAAAGATCGGCGTGAATGAAATTAAGATCTTTTGCTGAGAAAAGTTTCCTATTATTCGACCATAAAATCTGGAACTTCTTACCCCGGGATCTCAGAGAAATCATACAATAAATATTGAAACATTCAAGCGATTGCCCAAGATTCATTTGTTTAATTAATTGTTAGTTGTAGTGTGTTCGTAAGTGCTGATATGTTTTGGTTTTACTGCCGTCCTTTCGTGTATGTGATTAATGTATGGTTGTGCTGGTTCTTCTTGATGTGGTTGAATGGGTATTTCTTGTTACAGTGTAATATTCTATCCTGTGTGAATGAATTATTACGTTTCAGTCATCATGTAAATTGATTTAAAGCCCTCAGAGATTATACTCGTATGGGATAGAGCGCTATATAAATGCAATCTATTATTATAACTATTATTTTTCGTTATACAACAAAGTGTAAGGATTAGGATTTCACATCTCTGTCAACAGCATTAATTTTTTAAGAGGCAGGAGAACTGAATTTAATGTTCTTCTTGGAAAAGATTCAACCACATGCGCTGAGAGTCTTGAAAACTGCACGAACCAACCCAAGTTCAAGAACGCCCAGTCTAGGGCCATTCACTCGTAGCCAAACATGATATCAACTGAGCAAAAAGAGGCCCCATTCGTTAACATTAAAATTTCTAATTGAATCATTAATTTGCCTTGAAACAGATGGTGTCAATATCTTGAAGCTTATAGTGTAAGTACGTGTAATAGCCTACATGTTGTTGGGGACGTGTGTATATAGAAACGAAAATGAAATTTAAAAAAATATAATATAGAATAATTTAAAAAATTAAATGAAGTGCTGAAAAATGACATAAAATAAAATGCGATTAGGTTGAAGGAAATAATTGTATCGTGCAGGAAAGTAACAGTCCCTAGTATTTACCCTATTTAGCCATTAATCATACTCACATTATGCTTGTTCTATTTATTGTATTGTTGTCTACAAAACTCTTGAAAATCTTGCCTAATGTTTTCATAAGTTATGTCTTTTTACGAAAACAAACGAGATCTTTATTGCTAATGATGTTTGCTGGGTTTTTTTAATTGAAAAGTTATTTTCTTTGTTTTGTACTTTAAGCAAATGGAGAAACATGTGGTTTGAGGCCAAGAGATGTTTATTTGATTTGAAGACATGACCAAAGTTGAACTTTTAATGTTAACAATTGCAGTGATGCATTCTCATTGTAATAAATGTATTGCATTGTGGTGAAATTAGGCGCTGGTCAAAATAATGAACTCTAAGAAACTAGCATTTTATCGCAGGTTGGGTATAATCTTTTATGTCCATTTGAAAACCCATTTCCGTCTAGATTTTACTAAAACTTTGGCCAAAGGCACACACATATAAATCTGCACTCCCAAAGGCACAAAAGCTTTGGAAGTCACCAAACTTTGGCGGCGTTTTCCTGTTAATTCTGACACCAGGCGACCCCCTCCCCCCTTCCTCAATCATTAATATCTCAGCTTTTTTCCAAGTTGTATTAGTATTTTTTTTCATCAAAAGTAAGGCAAACGAACAGGCCCTGAGAGTATACCAATAATTTCATATTCCCTAAAATTGAAGATCGTCCAACTCCATAGTGTTGTGACACCAATGGCTACCCATTACTTAGTTTTGAGAAATTTGACGTTAAGAATTGTGAGTGTCGCAACATGGTCAATTGAATATCTCGTTTAACGATTCGGGATAATCCTACAACCTTGATAGAGTAGATAGAACATTTATTGGTTTCTGACCTCGTGGTCTAAGTGACTCGAAACGACCAAACATGTTAGATAGAACGTTGCAATTCTAAGATAGTGAAATGGTAACAAGAACCAACTGTTCTTGCAGTGGGTGTAAAACTCACCTCTTTGTGTCTGGACAAAGTCATTGATCTGAACTGGCCATTGGGTTTATATAGGCTGCTCCTCAATCCTACTGGTCACGATTTTGGACGAAAATTGACATGCCTGTATATCAAAACAAAACTAAGTATAAACATAAGAAACGGAACTATTTTTACCGTTTAGAGGACGGCACAAAAATATAAGATCATAGCATTTATAAATAAGGAAAGTTTTCCCCTTCAGCTAAAAAAAAGCAAATCAAATTCTAACCAGCAAAAACATTTCAACTGACGGCAGTACCTTGGACCCACTTTCCTGCCCCGAAAAAACCAAACCAAATTTAAAAAAAAGATAATGATGAATCAATAAAATGTATTATAAATAAACACATACAACTAAAATATGAAATAAACTAAGTATTTCCCCCTTCCCCCCAAAAAACATACAAATACGAAAGGCAAACGACCAAAACACATAAAAAAAAACACCACCCACCCCTCCTCCCAACATTACGTAGTCAAATCCCATTGGACTGATATTTCACCCTTTTCTCGATTTTTACCAATTTTTTTCTTCTTTTTTTTTACGCGGCACAGAAAATGGTGCAATGTTTCTTCACTACAGACATGAAGGGGTCGGCGTGAACTTTTCAATATCTCTTTCCAATACGCCCAACTCCTACAGCCACCCACCCCCCTACCGCACCCTTCGCCCCCCCACCCCCTCTCCATTCCCTCAATTTGTAATTTGCAAGAAGAATTATTCATTTTAAAAGATAAATGCTATCTTTGATTAACCAACAGTCTAGCATGTCTCGCGCATTAGCTTAGTCATTATGATGAGGTCGGGAAGGAGGGCGAATGATCTGAAGTAAACTGCTGATGTCATCAAGCCCAGTTGCAAGAGAGGCATGAGCTACAGAGGAAGTAAAGAGGCAGATAGCACTCTAGCCATGGATAGATGTGGATGTTTTTACACCCTCATTGACACAATAATGTATAATTTTATGTCTGCCAGGGCCAACGATAGCTGAGAGGGACACAACGTCCCAGTAGAAAGACTGAGACACTAGATTTATTTCTCCTCACACGAGAATCGAATCTAGATCTTCTGCGTGCGACGCTGAACCATAAAACCGCTACACCACAGACGCTTGTGTGGAGAGATCGACTGTGGCATTTTCTTTGATGTTGTTTTATGCTTTGGTAAGTGTTTTACGGCTCTTTCAGCTGCATATTATGGTAATATTATGAGCACACGCGACACATTAAACATTTTCAGTTTGATAGGAATTAAGTTTGAATTTTGCCAAGTGGCGGCCGAAGCCTACTTTTATCGATATTGGACCACAAATAGATTTTTAAGGTGCGCAACCTGCACACAGAGCCTCACCCAGGAAGGCTTGGTGTTAGATCTGACCTGTCCTATGGTCAAGGGTGGGCTGCAAGACAGCAGTAAGAAGGTGCCAAATCGTGCCAGTAGAAAGGTTGCAGAAAGTGTCAGGAGCCCAGAGAAGGGGGGGGGGGGGGAAAGGGGGAGGGGGCAGAAAGGTGAGATGAAAGCAGACTTAGATCATAGTTAGAAAGCAGAAAAGATTGTGAAATGAGACAATTTTAGAGGCGAAAATTTTCCGTCGCTGCCAGTTTCGAACCTGGGTTCTTTTTGAATGAAAGGCGAACACTGTAGCCTAGACCACGATAGCCACCTCTGGATGCTGTTCAGTTACTTCATAATATCAATATCATGTGTTGCATCGTGGTGTAATCGGGCGCTCGGCAAAATCTTAGATGTGAAGAAACTGACATTTCACACCCGTTGCGCTAACTTTATCAAATTATTTGTTTGGGCTCAACACATTTTATGTCCATTTAACAAAACATTCCTGCTTGCATTTTACTGAAATCGTTGATCAAAGGCACAAAACATTTAAATTTACAGTTTTCAAGGACACTTTAGATTTCTTTCTTCTTATTCGTCTATCCCTGGGTTGGGGCAGCCGTGAGGGCACCACTGCATCTGAATACCAGCTCTTGCCATCTATTTTTGTCCTCTGCTTTCCTCAGATTGTCACCCATCGTCTTTCCTGTCCCCTCCGTAATGTTATCCTCCCATCTCCTTCTCTGCCTTCCTCTCTTTATTTTTCCTTGTACAATTCCTAGCAGGGTTGTTTTGGAAAGTCCTGTGGATCTTGTAACATGCCCATATCACTTTAATTTTTATCTCTTCACTGTGGTCAGTAGATCTTCATGCTGCCCCATTGCGTTGGTGATTCTCTTTCGTACCTCAGCATTTGAAACGTGGTCTTTTTACGAGACGTCAAGGAGTCTGCGGTAACATCTCATTCTGTGGTCTGAATCTTTTTCTCTAATTCTGCTGTCAGTGTCCACGACTCGCAGGCATATACAAATAGTGAGATGACCAGTGAGCGCACTAGTCTGATTTTTGAGTTGTACGTGGCGTTTCTGTCCCACCAAATAGGCTTCAGTTTTGACAGCGCAGCTGTTGTTTGCGCGATTCTGGAGAGAATTTCTGGTTTTGAGCCTTCATCTGAGACGATTGATCAAAGGCATTTGTAGCTGTTGACGGTCTCAAGTTTCTGACCCCTGACTTTGATGTCCGCGTTGATGCCATTGGCATTATTGGTTTTCTCGGCACTGATCTCCTTGCTGTAGGCTGCTGAGGTTGTGTCTCAAAGTCACTAAAAGTTGGGGGCCATGTTTGCACTAATTCTACCTCTGAGACCAGGAGCCCCTTATTCACTTAAGAGCAAATATCCCGTGGCCCAACTTCTATTCAAGAAAGAAAGGTGTATTTTTCATCATCATCATCATCATCATCATCATCATCATCATCATCATCATCATCATCATCATCATCATCATCATCATCATCAAGTTTCTTATCAGGGGCTTATATTGAGTGGTTGATTGACGGGTTTTCGGGTACGCTTTGCTCCTTCTTTCCTATGAAACATCTATCGCCAAATCTGACTTAATTTTCTTTGTATGCCATTCTCTAGCAAGACACGTAGATTTTGGCTTTTATAATTTGATTAATGATATATTTCATTTGTGCTGGACGTGCCCAAAGACTCGTATTGCAACTAAAGTTAAAAATTAAAGAAGACTTTGAGAGTTATCAGTTATGTTTCTTCATATGTTTCCTGTTTCATATGCCCAGGTGTTTAGGATAATTAGAAATCATATGAGGTGGCATCCTTGGCTTTTATTCTCTTCTATTCTTTATTTCATGTTTTGTTGTTCTAAACTTCTTTTATTCTGCATTACATACAGCACGAATTCCACCAGCCACCTTCTTGTTGTTTCGATATTGTGATCTTTTCATGCCCGCCTTTTCCGTCTCTTTGTGGTTTGTCTTCTTTTCTGTTAGGGCAGACTGACATTATGGCCATTAGTTTGGGCAACTTCTGGTGGGCTGCTGCCTCTTGGAAAACTGAGTTGCAAGGTTGGAAATCCACCCCCTCCAAAAAAAAACCCAAGCAAAACAACAAACAAACAAACAAACCCCCCCCCCCTCAAAAAGGGGGGTATCTAATTACAACTCCAACAGTCAGATCGCTAGGCTTTTAAGTTTTTAGGTTGAATGTTATGTTTTTATCAACAACCAGTCAGCACTTCTCACATGTTAGCGCAGTCATCTTGCTGAGGTCAGAAAGAGAGGACAGTGTTGAAATGAAAGTAATGCCACGCAATAATAAAAAGTCTTCTTTTCTATTAGGGGCGGACTGGCCTATGGGCATTTATTTCAGGCAACGCCCTGTGGGCACGCGCTGCTTGGAAAATTAAGTTGCTAGATTGGTGATCATAAGAAAAGAAAAAAACAACCCCAACAACCAAGGCCACTAATTGAAACTCCAACTGTCAGATCGCCAGCATTCCAAGTTTTTAAGTTGAATGCTATCTTTTTTGTCAACCGACAGTGTAGCATTTCTCACGTGTTACCACAGCCATCTTTCTGAGGTCAGAAAGAGAGGACACATTGAATGTAAAGCCGTGCAACGATAAATGATATCAGGTTCGACGTATGCGTGAACTGTCCTCTTTATCGAACTATGTAGCCCGGACACATGTTGCAATCTATCGTCCAATTGTCTTACATTTAGTGAGATTCATGTATTCATTGCGTAATAGAATGCTACTTTTTTTTTAGAAGACAGTAATTTGCTTGCGCGTTGTGTGCTGTTTCTTAACAAAAGAATTGAAAAAAAAATCTTACTTGGACAAAATACACTGACTTTTAAAGCGAAGTATACATGGCCCCACATTCGTCTGATCCCGCCAGATAGTTTTTTTCAGTTCTCTCTTCACTATTGTTCAGAGATTGTGTGGGTCTATTTTTTATGACAAAAGATTTTGGCCCTACCGTGGTGAAACTGATTGCAAAGCGACACAAGTTATCCGTAGACCCTTTCTCTCAATTGCTATTTTGGCCTTGGACTTCCATAGATTGTCAGGATGAATGCAAGAAGACAGGGATGCTATCTCCTAGCAGAAAAAACGAAGTTAGAATCTTTAACCAGGATTGCGCAACAAACACACAGGAGTTCCATCGACTGTCTGGGCTAACGCGGTCAAAGAGGGTCACACCATTCCGGCAGAAAGCGCAATATTAGAATCTTTGACCAGGGTTGCGCAATAAACTGGGTGACTTTGGTACATGACTACAAGTTCACCTCTAACAATCGGAATAATAAGTGCAGTTATGTTTGCTTCAGGTTAGATATTGCATGAAATGAGATTCACCACAAATCACTTTGCCTATTTCAATAGATACGCTGATTCCGAAAACGAAATCAGTTTTAAGCTGCGATTTTATTTCGACTTCTCTGTATGTAAAGTTTAATCCCTTACGTCGTCAAGCTATGAAGGGATTCTGCATCCTACACTGCCTTTACCAAATCTGACCTAAGTCGCACAAAATCTCTCGATGGGGTCTACCATTCATTATAACACCAAACGAGCAGTCATGTGAACTACAGATCGTCCAACTTCGGACAATGTGCAACTATAGTGGGGTAAAAATTTCGGGGCACAACTTATTGTGAAATATTTCCTATACTATTGAACATAGACTCTCTAGCTTTTGCATAATGACTGGTATCAATTCGTCTTAACAGATCAATACATGTATTTTGTTAACACCTGTTAGCTGTATTCTAGATAATTCCGCAATAAATGCTAATAAAAATCCAAGTGGGTAGTTTCTACAGGTTTTTAAAAAGGTTTAAATGTCCCTTTTAAAAGCAAGTTCGTCATTTTAAAAAAATCGTGAAACTAGATCTATCTTTATTGAACGCATGTTTTGAGAGTTTTTAATACAAAGAAAAGTATATAAATAATTTCTTGTCACAGGTTTTGCAACTAAAAAGAGTCATTGGTGAACTGTGACGTAGGTCATATGTGTAGATAAAATGTGAGTGAGAAGCGGGAAGTACTCTGAACAATCCCATTTTTCGTTTGACAGAGATGTGTCGTATTTTATATACATTTAGGAAGAAAAGTTAAAACAAATTTAGCCTTAATTGTTGTGGAAAATTATGATTAAGTTAAGACAAATTGATACCAATTGCTGTGCAAAGTATTGGTGACACTGATTCACCTGTTAAATAGATATTTGAGGATAAGTTGCGCCATAAATTGTTGACCGTACAATAGACCTTTTTCAATGCTCGTCCCTAGTGACATCGTAACAGTGAATCTGTCATTTTTTGTTCGTCTTCCAATAACAAATCCAACTTGGCTCTCTATTTCATCTATTCTCATTTTTTTCTCTGTTTCATCTATTCTCATTTTGGACACCATTATTTGATATAGTGGCTTTAACGATTGACTCATAAGACTAAATATCTTCTGTTGCATTCATCGTCTGTGGTTCCCTGATTTCTGGGTAACGTAATGAATGTAGTACGACCATGTCTCTGGAAATACTTTTAGTGCCATGGATGGCGTTAAACAAGTTGATCAGACTCTCAAATCCACATTCACCAAGTGCTTCATAATAATACAATTTTTGTGCCTTACAAAAGGGCCCATATGTCAGTTAAGTCTATTTCGTATTAGAGGACTACAAAATGGCCGTATCGAGGTCAGTATATTTTTTTGTAAGAAGTATAGTAAGAATAATTATTGAAGATGTGTCACATGAGTAAATCTGAAAAAATGCTCCCTCAAATAACCATACCCGTTTACAGTTGTCAAAATTGACACAAACAGACATGTTTTATATCTTCATACTCTCTATAGAGTCACAATCATGAACACAATTATTACAAGTGTTGTCATCTCTTTACCATGCAGTGCGTATGCTTTAAGTTGTTTATAATATTCCAATGGCATTAGTTACGTGTATAGAGGGTACGTTCTGCTGAACATCAGGCTAGCATCAAATTTGACCTTAATTCTCTGGTATTCACATCAGTTTTTGCTATTATTATTATTTTTATTATTATTATTATTATTATCATTATTATTATTATTATTATTATTATTATTATTATTATTATCATTGTTATTATTATTATTATTTTTATTATTATTATTATTATTACTAGCAGATGAGCCCGTTCTTAATGAAAAAAAAAAAAAATAAACAAACAAAAACAAACGAACGAACACTCAGGGCAAAGCTTTTTCGGTGACAATCTCTCTCAGACATTAAAACATTTCAAACGACTTGGACAGGTTTTACGGGCTTCGGTAACTAACTACGGTATTGAGCTGAGATATTAGATCTAGCCTAGATCTATCATCTAATAATAAGATCCACAGAAACACAATATGGTCTTACTTTATTAAACTTACTTTACTTAAGAAATTAAAACTTTCTAAAACATGATCTTACGATCCTGATAGAGGTAGATCTAGATCTATCCTTACTTTACTCGATAACTAAGGTGTATTGAGCAGTCGAATTCGTTCGCCTCGCGGTCAAGTGGTTGAGATATTAGATCTAGATCTAGATTTAGATCCATCATCTAAGAATAAGATCTGCCGAAGCAAAATATGATCCACTCTTACTTTACTTAAAACATTATTAAATGATTTTACGATCCTGGTAGAAGTAGATCCAACCTTACTTTACCATGCCAACTGGCAATGATAAGCCAAGCGTCACCGGACGGAAGTAGTCGGAACAAAGGTGAAGTGTTCTTTTCGATTTCTTTGAATTAATAATTATTCAGTTTTTGGTTATTTGCAACAAAACGGCAGGTTTTTCCAACCCCCCCCCCCCCCAACAACTATCCCATGCAAATCCTCTCCTAATTTACATCTGCATAGAAAATTTCGCAATTGTCTGTTGTGTGTTTTTGTAGTCTATACGATCCAAATGTTTTGGGCCAAGCTCCATAATAATAATAATAATAATAATAATAATAATGATAATAATAATAATAATAATAATAATAATAATAATAATAATAATAATAATAATAATAATATGATGATGATGATGATGATGATGATGATGATGATGATGATGATGATGATGATGATGATGATGATGATGATGATTATTTTGTACACCTTTAACGCTATACTGTGCTTTCGTTGATGTTTTGGTACAACGTTAAGGTGTGTCACTGTTGCACGCAGAAGACCCGAGTTTGATTCCTGAGTGAGGACAATTTATATCGCGTCCGACCTTTTTGCTGGGATGCTGCATCCTTCTCAGCCCGGGTTGACCCAGGCAGGAGGTGTCGAAAGCCCGCCTTCTAAATGATCTAACTTGTTTTAAAGGGGCTGTTAAAAACCGAAACTAGTAAATCGAGGAGTAATGGTAATTTGTGTTTGAGTTAAGAGAAAACAGTCATTTAACTTTAAATCTGTAATCTTCCTATTACTAGAACTATTAACCTACTCATGCGTCTACCTACTTAGGTCCTGCAAAGCATTTTCTTGGCCTGATAGAATAGGATAAAACTAACAAGGTCACTTAAGCAGAAAACGTGCCCACCCTTTCGGAGTTCACCGAATACAATAAATGTCGTTCCTACAGATGTGCCCACGTCCCTCGTGACGTATTGGAACGGATGTAGATGGTGCTAGGACAAAGGTTCACACACATGAAATATTAGAATTAATCCGTCAGTGCGTGAATGACTGCGCTTGCAATGTACTTCTTTACATAAGCATCAATTCACAATAATATCATTCCGATTATCCCCATCATCTTTAAAGTCACCATTGTTTTTATCTCCAAGACATCCATATATCTCTTCTAATCTCGATTCTGAACAGTTCTGTTGTCGTCATAGATGCCAGTACATGTGTAATTGTGAAGTGGGAACATATTATAATTTTTATGTTTGTAATTAGATAACGTAATCTAATTTGATATCATTCAGATTGCGTCAATTTGGTAGGAAGAGGCAAGGGGAAGAAAATAATCAAAAACAAGCAAACAAAAATCCCAAACGTCAAACCCCCCCCCCCCTAAACCAAACTGTAAAACAAAAGGAAATCACCCCTCCCCTCAAACAACCCAACCACACACACACACACACACACACACACACACACACACACACACACACACACAGAGAGAGAGAGAGAGAGAGAGAGAGAGAGAGAGAGAGAGAGAGAGAGAGAGATACTTAGTCTAACTTAAATCCGTTTTTCTCAAAGACTTATTTTCATATCGTGTCTAACAAAGCCTCATATATTTCAATAAGTACGTAATAATGATCATGATTATTTAAAGTACTTATGGCGATATAGGTATCACACATCACCATGGCCATTCAGAGTAAGATATAAAGAGACATCGGCGGCTACGGTTCTCCGTTTAGGGTTTCTCCGCTCGGACGCCCTCACTCAAACATCTCCTTTTATGGTATTTTCCGGTAAATCATCTGTTCAGGTTTACCAAATAAGTTTGTATTACTTGTTTTCCGTCTATTTTGTAACCAGTGAGAGCAAGATGTTCAAAGCCTTTATATCGAGTTATGTGTCCTAGAAACTACAAAATGTATCATCCTTTTCTGAGAGTTCAGACGCAGTGGGTACGTCGTTGGTGCAGCTCTGTTCCAGCGATAAAATAGGTTTGGGTTGGAACCTGTCTGCGTCAAATAAAAACAAACAACCCCCCCCCCCAAACAAACAAAAACAAAACAACAACAACAACACACACACACAAAAACGGTCGACAACCGTTCGAACACAGCACAGTTTTCTTTCTTTCTTTCTTTTTAATGAATAGTCACAGATAACACATGTAGTGCAAATCAAACCAATGGCAAGCATACTAGCTTGTGCTGTTGGTGGGTGGTTGGCGGATGCTCTTATGTGGTTAGCTCCTTCTTTCTTATCAAGCATCTGTCATCCTTATCTCTTCTCCTTTACTTTTGTACTTGTTACTCTCAGGTAACACGTCCTCTAAACCTTCGCACTTATACTTATAATTAATTGCTTCAAGGTGTTGCGAGTGACGCAAAAAGCAAAACAAAACAAAACAAAATAACTTACTAAAACTAACCAGTGCTGTTGTGTTACTTGCAATGGTATCAGTACGCGAACGTTTCATGGTACTGTGTTCGCCAAATTCGCGGAAAGAGAAAAACATTATCTGAAGAGTTCCATCATCTTGTTGAAGTTCTGATTGTTTAAAAAAACCTAGACAGAGTAGGTAAAGAAAGTCTTGACTGATTTTCAGACAAAAATTATAAATGAAAAATTAAAAGAAAAATGTTTTTTAAATTAATCGGTTCAACGTCATTTTAAAGCTTGTTCATCTGTCTTGTTTTTGATTTTTAAAAATGTTTATCTTGATCAGAGGAGGTGTCCTGTGTTGTCGAAGAATAGTTCTTAGATTGTTATGACCTTTTTTATGACTTCTGTTTTGTCCATTAGTATAATGTGTCTATCTTTGGATTTTTTACAGCCACTTGTAGAAAATGAGTTTGCAATGGGTGTAATAACTATCTTTTTTTTCTTCTGGTATATTGTCTATTCTTTTTCACACCGCTCATTAATTACCCAGACCTCTTTCGTTTCATTGCAATTTTTAATTTTAAAAAGAACTAGCTGGGACCCCTTTCGATAAAGGAATGATCGATGCATTAACATCAACTGAAAGTCATTGACTTACTATATTTACACTCTACAGGAATGAAGCAATAAATCTTGAGAGAAAAGTGACACATGTGTTTCTAAGTTGCCAAATATATTATACGACTTGAAATAAACAAACCTGGCGGATTTTCAAAAATTACAGAGACAGAAGCGTGTTGATTGTTCCCAGTAACAAGAAAAAGAATTTGAAATAGGAGTCCAGAAAAAACGATGATGAGCATCAAAAGAAAGGATCACAGTCGAATTTAGCACCAAGTCAAAAAGAAAACATGAGGCTAGATCTGTATTGGCCGCACACTTAAAAAAGTGCTCAGTATTGCGCGACAACGCGCGATAGTATCGAACGGAAGTATGACTTGAAATAAACAAATCTAGCGGATTTTCTAAAATAGAGACAGAAGCGTGGGCCTACAAAAGCGATCGGCGAAATAAAGAAATTTAGCCTTTTGCCAAGGACTACTATACTCAAGGACGTGCACCGTCGGATTCCTGACTTGGCTAGCGAAGGCCATCATATAAACATGTCCAACTTATCACTAGGCACAAGATACATTTCATATTGAGTGTGAGAAAGCTAAAACATGTTGTAATGTTGTTCAACGCAATATTGTAGTATAGTAATACATGTTATTTCTATATTTTTGTTATGTCATGCAGAAATATTAGCATGAAGAGCATTTTAAAAATGTTAACGAATACAACAAGAAGAATTAGGCTTATTCACCAAGTCAATCCGCCATGCGTGCCTTCTTGATGGATGTCTGTAGCAGGGCTGCTTTCTTTTGGTGATATTTCTCTAGATTGTGCAGACCGCGGAGTAAGACACTTGCGAGATGACGGAGCAGTTTCTTGGACTGAACGATGTCGAAGTCGGGAAATTCCCCCATGGTTGATAGAATTCCAACAAGTCTCTGACGACAATAAACTCTATTTTTTGCTTTCTTTA
>NW_004797642.1:532432-533308 GCF_000002075.1 Aplysia californica | reverse complement strand
CCACCAGTTTAGAACAAACTGAATGAACTCTGCAGTGGCATAACACCCTTGCAGTGCCAGCCCAGCAATAACCTTTTCATTGAAAATTCTTAATACATGTTGCACATTTTGAAGTTGTAGTTTTGATGGGTTGATAGAGGCATATGTAAGTCGCGTGGTTTTAAGGATGCTGTTTTTTTTCTAATTCATAAAGATTTTTAATATCTGAGAATGATCCTACAGTCATATTACCAAGTGTCAATCTCTGCGATTTTTCTGTAATCCAATTGTTTCGAATGCATTTTAACAAATGGACTGTATCGACAACAGACTTTATTTTTCTTGTGGTTGGTAAGACCAAAATGTCTCTTAGTTGTTCATAACTGCAGCGGGGAAACAATTCGATAGCGAAACAGTAATCGCTTACAGAAAATTGTTTGTGAGTCAACAGTTTCAGCTGATGAGTAAAGTCTAGATTTCTTTCCCTTTTCTTTTCCTGAATAAAAGAACAAAATAATATAAAGCTTTTAGTTTACTGGACCACTAGGCAATTACAAATTACAAGAAATCAAGATCTTAACTTTACCTTAGTTTACTCCAGCCCTTCAAAATGTGTTGATTAGATCCAGATCTAGATCTAGATTTACCAATTGTAAACATCAACTGTCTAGGTACGAGATTTTATCGATAGGAAAATGAAAGAATAATCTTTTTATTGTATAAACCACTGGATTATATGTACTGCAAAGCAATGATCGACATTACTTTTTATTATTTTTTAAAACTTAATCCTACACTACTGGTCCAGTATACTAGGATCTTACCTTTGGGTCTTCAAGTTCTGTGCAACACGATTGTTCCAATACTTCCACAACTCTCTCAAGCACAACATCCAAA
>NW_004797642.1:526486-531533 GCF_000002075.1 Aplysia californica | reverse complement strand
ATATCTGATTCATTTCTGCATCATTTTTATTGAGATCAACGAATTTTACAGATAGGATTCATTCTACTTCAAAGGCGATAAATAGTCCCCGATTCCTACGAACGAGTCAAAGCTAAAGATAAGGCACTGGGTCAGAATGGGAATATCCGGAGTGTTTGACTCGATGGCCTTCGCTAGCCAAGTCAGGAATTCGACTGTGCACGTCCTTGAGTATAGTAGTCCTTGCCTTTTGCAGAAAAACTGTCTCAAAACTGAAAAAACGAAGGGCGTCATGATCTGGAGAATATTTTAAAGAATCTTTTGGCGAAAACCCCATGTCTATCGATGTAGCTATTGAAAAGCCTTTTGAATAGCAAAATTCCGCCTCCACAAATAGATAATAGAAAGGTCTTTTATACCATACTTGGAGTTGTTTGCCCTCTGTAAAAACTTCACTGCAAAGCCCGCTCACCAAAGGCGCCAAATGAAGTGCCAAACACAAGGATTACACGCCAGAGTGCGACGATGTATTTTAGTGCAATGCTAGCGAGTCTAGGTCTAGGCCTATGCTAGCAAACGACTCCCAGCCTTTGTTTTGTTTAGACTGCAAAGTGTGAAATCAAATTTATCTCTATTCTCACGGCAACATGTTATATAAATGCAGTTTCTTAAATTTTCATTTTTGAATCGTACGTTTTCTGCTTGCTTTACCTGTGCTTACGTTGTTCCTGTTTTGTTTGGGGTTTATTTCGTGGAAAAAGGGGGGGGGGGGGGCATACGGCACGGACAGCAAAATATGTAAATTAAAATTAGCAAGGGTAAAAACAAAGGAAAAAAATCAAGATTTTTTCCAATCCCCTCCCTGACTCAGACTGGGACGGGCATGACAATTTTGTTTTCGTTCGAGACTCTTGACGGGATTCTCTTGTCAAATTGTCTATTCATTTGAACTTCGTTAGCCAGGATATCAGTAAGGTTAAAAAAATTATTACTTTCGTTATGGTGGCAGACCATGATTTATCCTACTTGTGAAATTGCCAGTTGTAATCACTCATTGAAACTCATGATTACAACTTGGCAATTTCACTCGTACGAAAAATTCATATATCATCATAACTCGTGTAATTAAATTCTTTGTATTTTATGGGGTCACCTTATGACTTATTTGCTTAGGCAAATTTAATTTACCATTTCTAGAGAGGTCTACTTTTCGTGCTTTTTCTTTTGGTCGAGTTCTATGTTTTCTTCAGTTGCCCCTACCTTTTGTTCTTTCAGAAATTTCTCCTTTCTCCGCCACCTGTGTGACGACCTCCAGGACAGCAAAGGTTTTTTTCACTTCTTACGTGGAACATTTATCTCTTGATCTGCCTTTAAAAGGTCGAAGTAGAGTCTATGCGTGTGCTTTATTTTCGTAAGGGCCTTTAATTTCATGTTACTCATAGAGTTCAAAAGATTTATTAAAAATGTTTACACACCACGCACTAGTAATTTAGCCTTTCTCTGTCATTATATGACAATGAAATAAAGGCAACATTTATATTTAAAAAGAAAGACAATTCAAAATATTCAAACATTTTTTCCCCTTAAAACGGCCAATTGGTTTTTCATCTGTCCTCCTCAGTCGTTGAAAGATCTATGGATGGGATCGCCCGACTCGATCGCCTCAAAAACAAACGTGTGTTTGTTTTCAGTTTCAGGAGATCGAGTCGGGCGATGAGCCCGATCCAGCCGTAGTGGGTACCCCGTATTAGATTATTATGACCTTTATTTTAAAAAGATATCTGTTTTGTCCATTAAAATGCGGTAAAAAAATTCGTGGCTCAAATTATCCCCAAATATCGCTTTCACGGGCGAATCAATGTCACTAATACTTTGCACAGCAGTTTGTATCAATTTGTCTTTACTCAATCACATTTTTTTCGCCACATTTGAGGCTAAATTGTACAGTTTTTCTTCATAAATTTATTTAAAGTATTATAAATCTCCGCCATGAAGAAAAGGGGAGTATTCACAGGACTTCCAGGTTCTCATGCACATTTTGCATACACATATTATAATTATTTGAACCTATACTCGACTATAAGAGACTGGGAGACTAGTGTTTGGTTGCCCATGGTGAGCGCGCTTTGCAGCGAAGTTTTTAAGTTTTTACTAGATTTAGATCTTCGTATCAGCTCACCAATGACACTTTTTCTAGTGGGAAAACGTGTTGCAAGAAATTTTCGTTTTTTATACTGAACACTTTTTGGCACTAAAGCAAGCGCGGCTAGTCCATAGAGCATGGTCGTGCAGTGCCGCCCAAAAATGTTAATGTTCTATTACGTAAAACGCGCACAATAATATAATAAAAGAAGCCAGAAACCAAATATTATATCAAAACATGATCCCAACTGGTGCCATAACTGCATTTCTGAGTCTATCTATAGCGCCGTAAAACATCTACTATGAGATGCCAAAGTCCATGCGCTTTAGCTGAACATAATAGGATATTCAACAGTATAACCTAGCCTATAAATCGCTCTTGGGGATAACCCAAGCGATGACTACACTCGTCGCGAGTTTGGCGGTACATTAATATTAATAAGACGGCACATCTCAAATGTGCTCCTGCCGAATAGTGCCGAAACATAGCCCACAGTAGGCAGTCTAAAAATAAGCGTGATAGACCGTACGCTATTCTTTGCCAATATTATGTGAGCCCCGGAGCAATCCAGCGGAGTGCTCAAGTGAATTGTGATTGGTTCATTATCTGTCTTCCCACTATTTTAAGTGACTCTGTGACCGTTAACCTGAGGGAGGTTAACGTGACTGTTCTACGAGTTGTGCCTTTGAATTGTTTTGTAGTGGAGTGGTGAAAGTTATTACTTGAGTGTTCAGTTCCAATACAGGATGAACGAAATTGGTGTTTGGCTAACAAACAAATTTCGAACTATAAATCGAAGCGGCAATTAAAAGAATGAAAATAATAACACGAGGTCCTCCCTCACCAACCCAAAGATCCTAAAATTATACACCGTCTCATTCACTATGCCCTTGACTATCTTCAGCATGCGATAACTTAATTGTCCACGTCCACTTTTTATCCCCACGAGCCGCCCCTGCACTAAAGGTGCTAAAACATGTGTTCAATAAACATAATGTCACGATTAGTAAAACATGACAAACTTACTCTTAAAGGCGAACAATAATATTGCCCCAGTTGTAAAACTTTAAAAACCTGTAGAAACCACCCACTTCGATTTTTTTTAAAAATCAGTGTTTATTAAAGAATTTTCAAGAATACTTCTAACATAATATAATATGTTTAGAAAAATATCTATCTGTTAAGACAAATTGATTCAAGTCATTGTGCAAAAGCAGGAGAGTCTGTGTTCAATAGTTTTGGAAATATTTGACAATAACTTGCAATACGAATTTCTGACCGCACAATAGTATGTGTATATGTTTGGATTTTTACATCTACTTGCAGGTACTGTTTTCTTGCTTGAGGTTTTGCAATGAATGTATTTATTAACTTTTTCCATTCATTTTTCCTTTTCTCCACACTGGTAATTAATTACCCATGTCTCTATCGTTTCATAGCATATTTTCCTGTTTCAAATGTAGCGTCCTGTATTTTATGGGGTCACCTATTTTTTTCTTGGGCTTAACTTTATTAATTTTTTAGTCTGGGAAATCTTTGACCGTCTCCTTTTCCTGATTTTTCTTTTTCCTGAGTAGTTTGTTTTCTTCAAAAATTGCCATTTTTTTTCTTCATACTGTGTGACAGCCTTCAGGGTGGCAACGGTATTTTTTTTCACTTTTATGGAAAACTGTTCTCATGATCTGTCTTCAAAGGTCAAAGTGGTGTCTATGTTTGTGTTCTCTTTTCTTAAGAGCCTTTAATTTCACTTCACTTACAGATTTCAAAAGGTTATAAAAATGTTTACACATTACAGGTAATTTCAACCCTGCTCTGTCATTATATGACAAAGAAATAAATAAAACATTTATATCTTTCCGTGAAAGACATTTCAAAATATCCAAAACCCTTTTCCTCAAAACGGCCGATTGGTTCTTTACCTGTTTCCCTCTGTCGTCGAAGAATAGTTCTTAAGGCCCGGTTACACGTAACGATAAATTGTACAGAAACTGGAAGATCTAGCGATCAGACGATAAATCGTTGCTTGGTATTTTTCGTGCGATCACAGTCACACTTGAGGAAGACGCGCTGTGAGGTAGATTCACTTTGAAGTTTGCCGCCGCTGAGAACTAAACTCATGGGTCAAAATTTTTAAAATAATTATTGTAGGTAAAAACTTATTTCATATTCGGAATCAGATTCTCAAAATAAGCAGTGCTGCTCGCGCAGAACCTGATTTGGTGCGTTATTATATAATAATATATATTTTAGCAATGTCGTTATTTAGTTGATCGTCAATAGTGAAGCTGTGCATCATGGTCACTCGGTACGATGCAACACCTTTGTTCATGAGGTTACATTGTATAAATCCGATTTACTGCTTTTTGTCATATTACCGTGCACTCTGTTTTCAACAGTTAACAATAAACTTCTACGTTCACTTTCTGTTACAACAGTATCTAAAAGGAATTGAAGGTTCTTTTCTGATTCTTTTATTAAACAGTGTCATAGACATACCTGATTGTATCAATATTTTTGTCATCGTCTTTAAGACCTGGACATTATTCCATATTTTAAAGGATTGTTTCACTATCTATGCTAAAGAGGCCTGGTGGTATTACGCATCCTCGAATCACTCTTCTTTTAATCTGCTTATTTCCGCTGTATTCTCCATCAATTCTTGCAGCAGCGTTTTGGGCCTAACACAAATTCCTAACAATTCTTAAATCATCTTAAGATGACAGCAATAACTCCACATGCCCAAAAATTGACAAGAGCCTGATTCCACCACGCTGCCTCACATATAGATCTTTCTGCGCTTTATTCTTTCTTTCTATTAACATTAGTAAGGTGAAGAGTGTATAACCGCCGTCTGTGGTGTAACAGTTAGGTGCCTCGCTGTCACATTCAGGAGACCCATGTTCGATTCCATAGGAAAAGAGGGGG
>NW_004797642.1:516996-525327 GCF_000002075.1 Aplysia californica | reverse complement strand
CGGAATTATTCTTAATGTGTTGGTTTTCCAATTGTTACATTTCTGTCGAATATTATTCGTACAATATGATCTAATGACAAAAACTGTTTTTGGTTAAGATCATATTGCATTTACAACGCACAGCATACATCTCCCGATCATTATCTCCTGGCTCTAGCTATTTGGCTGTGTTTAGTTATCTTCACGATTTTAATCAAATAGTGCCCACCATAGTGAACCAGGAATACGTCAGAGTGCAGTGATGCATTATTATAATGAAAAGCACAAGTCCATGTACTGAAACGCTTAGCCTATAGTTTTTGGTAGCCAAGTTTGGGATCAAAGTCAAAGTCATCACTATTTGTAATTCTAGCGACATCATGACATATAATTAGTTTTAAAAAAATATTTCACCTTTTGAATCGTACTTTTTCTGGTTTGCCTACGGTTACGTTAGCATTGTTTTGTTTGGGGTTTTTTTTCGCGGAGAGAGACATACGGATAGCAAAATAGGCCTATATAATTAGTGTACTAAATGTAGAAGAAAAATTCCATATTTTTTCTAATCCTCACTCTGACTCGAATGGGCTTGACAATTTTGTTTTCATGTAAAACTCTTGAGTGAGGCCACTCGATCACTTGACGGGTTACTTTTGACTTTTTTAGTCCAGATCTTTTTCATGAGCCGGTATCCATATGGTATAAAAAATATTGCACTCGTTATGGTGGTGTAGTCATGATTTATCATACTTGTAATCATTCGTTGAAACTCGTGATTACAACTTGGCAATTTCACTCGTAAGGTAAACGATGATCTATCACCATAACGAATGTAATAGATTGCTACCACAGAATTACAAAATTTTATGAGCCCAGTACCTAGTTTTGACAAATTTGACGTTAAAAATGAGTTTCACAACATGCCAAGCTTTAAAAAATATGCATTTCTTTGAATATTATTTTGAAAACGACTCCAAATAATTTCACGATTTTAACAGGGTAAATTAACATTTCGTTTCTGGACTCATGGTCTCAGTTACTCAAAACGGCCAGAAATGTCAGAGAGGGCTTTGTAATTCTAAGGTAGCGAAATTCTTTATATTAATTTTAAGCCTCACACAAGACGTGCAGAAAAAAGCTACCCGTACCAGGGAGAATTAAAGCTCTTTCACATCAACCCATAGCGTTGAAAAATATTACTTGAAAAGACAAATGCGCGTTTGTTATATATTTAAATCTCGAGGCTCTTTGTAATTGAAATCAAAAGTTATTCACAAAAAAAAACCTACGACCTTTATTATGTTGGACCAGCTATAGCATCGAGCCTGACGTTTAATCTTGTCTCTAATATTATGGTTATTTTTGTTTTGTTTCAGGAAATGTTTACAGGGAACACATACATTATATTCTCTTTAGAAAGCCTCCCGAAATACGTAAAGATATCCCCCCCCCTTCCCAAATTTTATTCGATCTCTTGGATGAAGTACAGAATATTAGGACCGGTGCATGTGATGTCACTATTGCACGTAGGAGACCCGAGTTCGATTTCCACGTTGTGGCAGTTTTTATCGAGTATCTTTTTGCTAGAATATGGTATCCTTCTTAGCTTGGATGAGCCCTGAAAGGCAAGGTCAGAACCCCACCCCTTCCTATATGATCTAAAGTGTATCAGTGCGGGTGTGAAAACGCCGCATTAACGCTCAGTGTCTTTTTTTAAAGGACGTTTTTTTTAATCGACTGGACAAGAGCACTAATGCAAGCAAATCATTACTGTTTCGTTTCCTCAGATGGTAAAGAGATTATTCTTTTGTATTACTTTCACTCTAATTTTCTGTCCACTTTTTGTTTTTCGCTGTGTACGTTTTCCCACCTCTCATTCAAAAATGGCGGAACAGGACACCCACCCACAAAAGGTAAGACAGTAATTTCACAAATGTGTTTGAACCATCTAAAACAAAGATGTACTAAGGTGTATAAATACTACATTCACCCAAACTTGCAATTGTAGTAATCATTCTGTTAATACTTGTTCGGAAAATATCAAAACTCCTTTATAAAGGACAAAATTTAAAACAAACAAAACATTTTAAAAATTGAAATACTCCAAGATGTGTTATGGTTTCTTCATTTGAATGCACTGTCAGATTTAAAAAAAAATGAAATCAGTTAATTTTTGAGACCTTGGTCATTAATTGGTTTAAGGAAAAAGAAAGTTTGGAGGAGGGGGTGCGTTACAGCAAAATAAATGGTGTTTTAAGGTCAGACTATCGTTCACTAACAATTCTGGATAGCATGGTGACTGAAGTGAGCTTAAAGCTGAGGATAAATACTAAAAAAAAGAAAGTTATTGCGCCAGTTTCTGTAAAAAAAATAAATGCATGTTTTGCAGAGGTTATACTCATTAGTCTTGTATTTCTGTAGTGTCAATTTTATCAAGCAGTAGTCATGTTTTGGTTAGCAATATGTTAAGCTTTTTTTTACAAGCATCTAACCATCGTCGGCTGTTCTCTCAAAATGCTGGTAAAAAAAATAAAAATAAAAACTAATTAATTTTTTTACTACACATCATTACATTTTCTGCTTTTAAATTCGAATTAAATGTAACTTTCGCAGGATGTTCACAACGCCTGATCTAACATTCTTTTAAAGGATCTTTGATCGCATTTGTAGGTTTTTATAAAAGACATAAGAAAGTTAGAAGATTTTTTTGCATAGTTAATCAATAACTCAATTTTAAAGTTCCACGAAATAAAATTAAAGCACATACAAACAATCCCTCTAGCCAAAATCACGGACCTGTACATTTCCCAAGTATATGCCAAATGAAAAAAAATGTTCATAACTAAATGCATAAAACAGGATCAAAGTAGGTCAATAAAGATCAATACGACCATCGTTTCCATAGCAACAGAGCCTTGTTCACTTTTTTAAACTACTGATTTCGCACATCAGATATGGGCTCTCTGTGGTTTGCAATAGCCGAGATAGACTTTTTTTGTAGCTCTACTTAAAAAAAAAAGAATATCAGGGACACTGGTTTGAGTTTTTGGAACACCAACAAGATTTATTTATACTGTTTGTTTTCACAACAAGATATTGCTTTTTTAGAGACATCTGATTTAAGGTTTTTAACATTGTCAATTTCCAAGCGTGAAATCCTGGGTCAATGCTTCTCGTTCATTAATAATTTTCCCCCAAGTCAAAGTCTTGCTGAGGAACATCTTTTCAAAAGGATTGAATGCCTGTAAGACAAGTCTTGACCTCAGTAACAGCTTCTTTCTCGCATACCAACATCTCATCCCAGCAGTTTAAGGATTGCCAGACCGGTCTTGACCTCATTTATAACTTTTCCCAAATCAAAATCCTGTTCTTCAACATCTCTTCCAAACAGTTTAAGGACTGTCAGACCAGTTTTGAACTCATTTATAACTTTTCCCAAATCAAAATCCTGTTCTTCTACATCTCTTCCAAACAGTTTAAGGACTGTCAGACCTGTCTTGACCTCCTTTATAACTTTTCCCAAATCAAAATCCTCAGTCTCTGCTTCTCTCTTGCCGAACAATTTTGCAATACTAACAGCTCCTGGGACTATTTTCACGAGATCACTGCCAATGCCTTTAAGGTCGTCTCCAACCTTGTGCCAGTCCGTGTCTTCTACCTCAACTGGAAGAGTGTCTCTCTTGCCGAACAAGCTTGCAATACCAAAAGCTCCTGGGATTATTTTCACGAGATCACTGCCAATGCCTTTAAGGTCGTCCCCTACCTTGTGCCAGTCTGTGTCTTCTACCTCAACTGGAAGAGTGTCTCTCTTGCCGAACAAGCTTGCAATACCAACAGCTCCTGGGATTATTTTCACGAGATCATTGCCAATGCCTTTAAGGTCGTCCCCTACCTTGTGCCAGTCTGTGTCTTGGAACTCGACTGGGAGAGTCTCTCTCTTGCCGAACATACTGGCAATACCAATAGCTCCTGGGATTATTTTCACGATATCTTTGCCAATGCCTTTAAGGTCGTCTTTTACAGCATCCCAGTTTGTGTCTAGGACCTCGACTGGAAGAGTGTCTCTCTTTCCAAAGAGAGAGGCGACGAAGTGGGTGACCTTGTGGATGCCTTCTGTGACCTTTTCCAAAGCAAAGTCTTCCACTTCCATTGGTGCAACATCTCTCCGGCCAATTACTTTCAGAATGGGGGCCACCTTGTTGTACAAATCTACCAATTTTGTTATGGTCCCCAGATCCAGATCCTGGTTCTCAATATCCCTTTTGCCAAAAATATCGGCAATGAAATCAGTGACTTTCTTGATGCCGTGGGTAACATCTTCCAGGTGAATGTCTTCATTTTCAATAGCATTCTGGAAAGAAGCGAAATTTCCCAATATTATTTGTTTAGTTGGGCTTGCTTTGTTTATTCACAAATTCTAATACTAAGCCAGAGCACCCAGTTATTGATTAGAACTGAAATAGCAAAACAAAACCTGGGATGGGGGAGGAGGTCGGGCTCTTTATTTTATAACCCCTCTTGAGTTAAAATAAAAAGAGCAGTTCTACAGGAGTTTCAAAAATCTCAATATGTTAGGTTTGACGTTGTGTTTACCAAATCGCTACCTCAGAGTTACAAAGTTGTATAAGTTCAAAACCTAGTTTTGAGAAATATCACGTAAAAAGAATTTGAGTTTCTCATCATAATGCCATGTTTTTTCCCGAATGTAATTCTTTGAATATCTTCAAAACGACTCTGACCAATCTGACTATTTTGATGAGCAGATAAAGCATCTGCTTTTTGATCTAATGGTCTTAATTACTCAAAACGGCCAAAAATGTCAGATAGGACTTTGTTATTATGAGGTAGCGTGGTAACATAGCAATACCATTCAAAATTTGTCCTAAAAACCTGTTTATCGTTACCATTATTTTTCAAACATACAAAAGAACGTCATCATCATCATCATCATCATCATCATCATCATCATCATCATCATCATCATCATCATCATCATCATCATCATCATCATCATCAGCACTATCCTCTTATTTTATAGTAGAAAAATATGCTGGAAACTTGAATCCTTTTTGGTATATCCTAAACAATATTTAACATTTCGCCAGCTCAGTCTTCACCGAGAGCGTGTCTAAGGGAAAAAACTCCATAGCATTAAAGCAGTCATTATAATAGTTTGATGTTTTATATTGGTGCTTTATTGAAAATATCTGAAAGAGCCAAAGCTCAGAGAGAGAAATACTGACTAGTTGTTTGGGTTAGCTTTGCCATGGTCCTGGCTAAGCGTATAGTTAAGTTAGATTTATTGTTAATCCTTAATGTGGAATGCTCCCTCAGAACTGGCATAAACAGGGAAGAGGTAAGGGGGTGGAGTAGGCTGAAATACTAGATGTGTATGATCACAAGTATAAAAAGATAAACAGCAACACAAAGTACCAATCACACCCCATTTCCAAAACAAATTGTAAGATCACACAGTGGCAGATATATAGTACCACTGAGAACAGAGAAAGAAAGATACAAAAAAGTTCCTTACCATCTAGTATAAGGTTACTGTAGGAATAAACACTAATGTGTATTGCTGTTTCGAATATATGCTGCATGTATCTTTCTAACTCTAAAGGTCTTGTGGTAAATTCTTGCATGTGATTGAAAGATGTATCTGATTTTATATGTGCATTATAGTTAGCTTTACTTTTCTCTTATATAGAGTTTTAATGAGAGTACTTTAAAAATCTATGTACACCTTCGTGTGTTTTACGGTCCTGTACAGCAAAGGGAAAAGCCCTCTGGAACAGTAAAGTTTTTATCTTATCTTAGATGTACAATAAGATGTAACCGCCCAAGGAAGCCAAAAGGTAAAAATTTCACTAAATTATTATTGTTGTACAATAGAACAAAATATACTGGAGACTTGAAGAAAGCCACGTATATTTAATGCAAATCATTATCATCATCACAGTCATCATTTGTAAAAATGCCAGAATAATTACCAGGTCAGCAGGGAGGGCGGACACACCAGCCAAAGCTAGGGCACAGACCAAAATGACAGCGTTCATCTTGACGGGGCTTGTCTTCTTTCAACTCTGAAAGAAACAAAACAAAACAAAAACAAACCGCTTTTAGAAGTATGCAACGGCTTCAAAGCCCTATTCAATCTTGGAATAAAATAAATCTCTTTGCCACATTGCTTTTCCTCTCAGAGTATATTATGTTACAATCCTATCTTTTTCAACATTAGCAAATCCTTCGGCTGTCTATTTATATAAATCATGACTGTTATTGTGACAAGGCCTGCTTAAGATCTACAATACCTACAAATTGAGATACTAGAAGTCTGATTGCGATGGTCTGTAGCGTCTGTTGTTGTGGTAGTGTAGGTACATTTTTTTCCATCCTTGTCGCAATGTAGCCCTGGACCGTTGAAATGTCACAATGCATTTTGGACGAGCCATGACATTCCCGTGGGTTGGGGGATTCCCTGTTCTGTCTAAAGAAGGGGAAACCTCTGTAATGCCGAGAAGTCTCACATGGACCCCAACCCTCTGGGATCCATGAGCAACATCTCTTTTTGTTCGTCTTTCTCTTCTCCTCTCCTCTTCCCCTCTTCCTCTTTCTTCTCTTCCAGTCCTGGCCTCATGTGCACTAAAACAAAGTAGGCGCCTTGTTGACTGCGAGGTGCAACCCGAACGGAGGGATACCGGGCACTTCGTGGTTGAGGAGAGATCAGTCTACAGACTGTATCTCACCAGCACACTTCTTTGGCCAATGTTTTCCTCTTAGACTGGAAGGTGGTATGGCCCATGCCATTAAATAGGTTGGGAGCTTAACTTCCTTGAGTCTGTCCTTTGGCTAGTCTTGACAGGTATAAATACACTCTCGTGAAAAGTATTGTGCCAGAGCAGCCCTGGCACAGCTCTGGACATTCGAGTAATGTGTCCCCTCCTTAGACTCGGTGGAGCGTGAGGAGCCCTGGAGTCGAACTAACCAAAACAACTCCTATGGAATCTAACAAACTTGCTAACCCCTCCCAAGCTCCCAACATCTACATAAAAAGTTTTGGTTCACGAAAGCAGGTGTGGCCGCCGAGCCGAACAAAGCAACCAAAAGCGGGGACACTGGACATTTTAGCTTTTTTCCCTCCCTGAAGCTTCTTGGGCGGCTGCACCATCTCGAGAACTTTCGCGCACAAGATGATTTCAGACTTAAACCATTTCAAGTCTAGAGATGCACTACGACAAGCACTGGGATACGTCCCCACAAAGGTACATAAGCTGTTCTCTGTTGCATTCCTTGTTACTTACTTACTTACTTCCCTTTATCCTTCCCCTTGTACATCCAGGGCGTGGAGGGGAGAAAGAGCTTTCTGTCTGTAACAAGCTGGATGGTCTGGCTCAGTGGGATGTTGTGTCTTTTCAAGGTGTCTTTCCGACCCTCGATCTAGGTCTTCCTTGGTCTTCCTCTTGCCTAGTGCCTTGATATTAATTTGTTGTTCGCTTTACCGTCAAGCTGGTGAGGTATCATACGAGTCAGACATCCAAACCACCAATTTATTTGCCTTGTGGAAGACAGATGTTGTTCCCATTATTTCTCTGATCCTGTTGCTTCTCATCATGTTCCATCTGGTTTTGTTGACTGCTAACCTTAGACATCTAATCTCGCAAGTGATTATCTTACATTCCAGACTTCTGGTCAAGGTCCATGTCTAGCAACTCCGTGTTGTGCGTCCGAAAAAGAAGTGACTGGACTCCTGAAAATCACAACCTCCAATTGTATTGCATGAGAATCCGCTGCTTGAAATGCATTGTCTGCAGCTTTTGAGATGAAATGCTGTTTCACTGACTAAATTGTAGCAAATTATGAGGGTGCGGTCGATACCAGCCAGAATGCTTTGCCGTGTGTGTGTGTGTGTGTGTGTGTGTGTGTGTGTGTGTGTGTGTGTGTGTGTGTGTGTGTGAGAGAGAGAGAGAGAGAGAGAGAGAGAGAGGGAGGGAGGGAGGGAAAAGCGAGAAATGATTATTGAGAAGGATTCAGTTACAGATTTTTGTTACCTTTGCAGAGGCGGGCCTCTCCACAACAATGAGAGTGTGTGTGTGTTCGAGAGAGAGAAAGAGAGAGGAAAAGAGAGAAATATGGAGTGAGAGAGAAAGAGAAAAAGACAGAGATAGAGATAGAGAGAGAACGAGATAGAGAAAGAGAGAGAGAACGAGAGAGAGAGTGAGTGAGAACGGGATAGAGAGAGAGAAAGAGAGAGAGAGAGAAAGAGAGAGAGAGAGAGAGAGAAAGAGAGAGAGAGAGAAAGAGAGAGAGAGAGTGAGTGAGAACGTGATAGAGAAAGAGAGAGAGAGAGAGAGA